>NW_009921373.1:443-44019 GCF_000696875.1 Nestor notabilis | reverse complement strand
GCTCCGGGACGCTGAGCTTTCCCCGCTCCGGGGTTGAAAGAGTCCTCTGTGGAGATACTCTCCTCGTCAGTTCACTTCCTTGGCCAAGACAGGTTTCATTTACTGAATGTTTTCTATTTGAAATTTATTGAGAATATTAAGTTCTTTAGGATGATCTAGAACTCTCTTGGGGCTGTAACACTAACAGACAATGTCACTGTCTCAGTATAGAAAAGCAGTTTTGAAAAGCGCCAGCTGAAGACTGACTAGGTACTTCGGCTGTGTTTAATAAAAAGTGTATTTTTCAGCAACATTAACAAGCTTATCTGGAAAAAGAATGACTTTTTAAATGGGAAGTCCAAGACATGCAGGACACTAAGCTTCCAGGAGACAAAGGGCTTGTATTGGTAACCCGGGCCAAGTACCATGCAGTTTCATCCAAACTTGCAAAGCCTTTTGTATTTGATACCAAACCCCTTATTATGCAGTAGGAAGTAAACTTCCAAAATGGAATGGAGTGTGGTCGGGCCTATGTGAAATTGCTTTCAAACCCCCCTGAACTGAACCTGGATCAGTTCCATGAAAAAACTCCATATACAATCATGTTTGGCCCTGACAAATGTGGAGAGGACTATAAATTGCACTTCATCTTCTGGCACAAAAACCGAAAGAGCATGGCATTGAGTGGGTATATCACATCCCTTACCATGCACCAACTTCTGGGAAAACTGAATGTTACAACGGGCTGTTAAAAACTACGCTGAGAGCAATGGGTGGTGGGACTTTCAAACACTGGGATACACATTTACCAAAAGCCACCTGGTTGGTCAACACAAGGGGATCTGCCAACAGGGCTGGCCCAGCCCAATCAGAACTTTTATGTACTGTAGAGGGGGATAAAGTTCCTGTGGTGCACATAAAGAATCTGTTGGGGAAGACAGTCTGGGTTATTCCTGCTTCAGAAAAAGGCAACCCCACTTGTGTGGCTGCCTTCTATAGTGTGAACTGAGACCAGAAGCTGCACACGTCTAATTCGTTTACCTCTGCATAAATTATTGTTTAACAGAAAAAATTAAAAGCCTGAAGTCATATTTTTTACTGCAGAGCTGAATTGCAATCGGGAAGAAAGTACTGCTATGTTTCTGATCATGAATGCCATACATACTTATTAGTACTCACTTGAAAGATTACTTTAAATCAGAAAGTTCACGCAGAAATTTACTAACATGAAAATATAAAATCAGCTGACTTTTGGGTGTGATTGTACTTACAATACTTGTAAGTAAACCATGACAACTTTCTTAAATGATAAAAAGTGTTTTGAAACACCACTTTCTACAGACCTTGGGAGTGGATAACAATAGAAATTGAGATACCCTTTTGAATCTGATCATTTAAGACCAACTAAGCAGAGATTTTCTGTTCTAATTCGTCTGAAGGCAGGAGTGCTTCAATTACCTTTCACAAAACCTCTCCTGAAACCTTCATGGCTTTTGGAGGATTAACAGAACTTCAGTGCATCTTTGGTAAATTTGATCTGTAGGTCTTCGCAGTTGGTGCTTTACCTCAGACTGACTGTGCTCATCTTTCCTCCCTGCAGACATGCGTATTATTCAAGAATATTCATTTTAACATCGTCATCTAGGTCAGGTAGACCTTGATAGAGAAATCAAAATGTAATCTTTCTGCTGCTGTTGTTCCTACTATGATTTTTAGAGAACATACAACTTTGAGCTGTTTTGATGAAAAAGTTTTCTGCAGCAGTTCATTGGGAAAGTGATGTTAAAGAAAGATAAATTCTTGTATTTAAAGCTATCTTTAAAACTAATCAATAACAGTAATAATATCCTTGTTATTATTTATTATTACATCGTTATTATTTCTCTTATCCAATCTATGCCTTTAAACCAATTAGTAAGTTAAAGCCCTGTACACAGGAGACTGAAAATCAGAGCTCACACTAGTCTGTATCTCATCTTCGCCTTGGGAAGTCCCTAAGTAGTTAAGCCATCTCTGTGGTTACTTTGCCCAACAGCTGGATGAGAAGAGCTCCAGAGTGGTGAAAACACTTTAAAAGTGTTTAAAAGTGTTTTCAGGACTGACCTGGATCTTGCTGTAACTAGCATATATACTTGTAAGCAAAAGATAATATGATTAACATAATGTAATATGATATAATATAATATGATATGATATGCTACAATATGATGTTACTTGAGATTTGTTTAGTGAGCTTGTGATAGTATCCAGAGCAGGTCAATGGAGAGGAGGGGACAAGAGCAGGAACTACCTTTACATGCTCTTAACTGAGGAAACCTCTTGCTGATACAGCAGCAGATACATGAAGATCAGCCCTCTGAGACCCCTGTGCTTGCTCATCTTGGTGCTAAGCCTCTCTCTGCAGGTAACGGGCAAACTTGAGTAAGTTTTAACCCTTCCATGTAGGAATACCAGTTAAGAAACTGTCTTGCTACTTTTTCAGCCAACTGAAAGATCTGAGCAAAGGTGAGGGTTGAAACTGCTTTTCTATATTCTAGGGTTTCATGTTGGAAAATACGTATCCACTACGTATTTTCCAACATGAGCAAAGAGGAATGGTCTTGTGGAAAAAATCCTGAAGATGATAACTCCGTATCATTCATCCTAGAGGCTTTATTACGCAGGCTTTGATTTTTGTCTTGTATGATGTGTGAGTCACCTAGAACCCCTGCTGTAGCCAGTGATCCTAGGGCTACATCATGAAAGACTTCAGATTCTAGAGGGTCCAACAGCATTTCACAAACATCATTCATCCTGGCACTTCTGGGACTTTCAGATCTTTAATTTATTACAAACTATTATTGGAAAAGAATGTTATTTTTTTCCTTCAAGCACCAAGAATGCTTATTAATATCTGAAAACCTAGAAGAAATCCAACCAAACAAAAATAAACCCATACACACTTTGGCTGAGCATGCAGTAAGTTAACTGCTTCTGAAAAATCTTTTTGGATTATTACAACTTCCTATTGGTAGCATTAAAATCCATAAGTTCAATGTGCAACATTGAAATACGAACTGATAAAGCAAACCCAGTTACTTTCTTCCCTGTGCTAAGCTGTGTTAAACTATGTTGATTGAAGGGGAAGACACTGCTATTAATCACCCTTGAGGGTTTATAGTTAGTAGTACAGTAATGTATAGAATTGTGGCTGTAGCTGTACAAGCAAGAGTCTTCTAGGATAGGGGCATATCCTCTATTTAAATTTACCCCACATAAGATTTTTGACCACTGTATTTGATTTTGTTTGCAATATTTCTTGTTTAAGCCTCTGTGTGGCAGATGTCTTTAAGACCCAATAGCTGAAATAGCAGAGCAATTAAAAGCAATAGAGGGATTCTTGGCAGGGAAGGGTAGTGGTGGAAGTAGGTGCTTTGATGCTGTTAAACCTTTTAAACTATTTTCATTTAAAATAGAAGGTAGAAACTTGTGTGGCTTCTATAGGCAGTTTTATGGAGCTTGCATAGCACCAGTCTATGTGCAATTTGCTGGGACTGATGGATGATTGATTTTATGCTAAGAAAAAGTGGATGGTTGCATTTGTATGTGTTTGAGCACAAAACCCCAGAAGTTAGGTACATGGAAAGAAAAACATTCTGATGAAGAGTTGCGTTTTGGAGAATACAAAATTAAGTCGGCGCTGTGTCTAATTGGTAATTAGTTCCTGGACTGTGCTTTTTTGCCTTTTCTTTTTTTTTTAAAAAAAAAAGACATTTCAGTTCTCTGTGAAAGCTACTAAAAGTAAAAATTTGCTACCTTCTTGCTGTTTCATCTTGAAGAAGCATTGTATCTCTATTTGATATAGTCAAGAAGAAAGACATAGAGAAAATTAATGACCTAGAGTATTTGTTGGTTATGTTTGTAGTTCCTGGTTTTGTCAGGTGAATACGTGTTTGCAACTTGATGACACTGATTCAGAGGGCAAAGGACACTTTCCAGTTCTTTGAACGTGGGTTCCTGTCTTGTTTCTGTTGGTGTCTTCTTTTTTTTTTTTTTTTTCTTTTTAATTGCTTAAAATCTTTAGGTCTTGAAAGGGGAAGGTTTTAGACTTTTCTTAATTTGCTTTCTTAATTTTCTTTCTCAGTCGAAAAGTGAGGTGAGGAGTTGGAGTTAAAAAGTACTATTCAAGAAAAGCAGATGATCGATGCACTTCACACTGGGAAGGAATGGGGTTGGGTTCTTTGGGTTTTTGAAGTAAAATTTTTTGGGTTTTTCCTTTTTGTTTCTTCTTTTTTTTTTTTAACACCTTTTCAGGAAGTGGGAAAATCAATGTAGACATTGATGCCCTTCTTGTGCAGTTATCTAACAGTTTTTGTTGGCCATAATATTCTGCATATTGCAGTCCTATCCATAGAGCACTGAGAGACCATTGCTTAACTTCCCCTCATTGCTGGACTCCACATCTGCAGTTCTCTGGTCTGTTTTGTGTCCCGTAGAAGTATTCCTGAAGGAAGCAGGTTGCTTTGTAGCCTGCTGTTTCTCTATGTGACTAACTCTTTACTGCTAGCTGTCTGGTCTGTGGGACTCAGAGAGAACCAGAGTTCTGTGGGTTAATAAATTGATAATACTCTGAAAAAGTACTATCTGTGTTGCAGAGTAGAGAGTCTCAGGTCTCAAGTTGGGTCATTCGTTTTTCCAAAAAACCCAGTTGGACCCCATTTTTCATTTAGTTTCTCTTTTTATTTGCTGGGGTTTTTTTCTTTGTCTTTTTCTTTTTTTTTCTTTTTTTTTTCAAACAAGTTTTTTTGTTTGTATTTGTTGTGTTGTTTTTTTTTCCCCTCCCTAAAATAGCAACCCATCAGCCTAATTTTGATATTAAAACTCTAACTTAAGTCATGTCTTCACACCACCTTTTCCTGGTTGTTTATGAGCAGTAGTCCAGAGACCACAGTGTGACATAGCAGTGCCAGTGTTTAGAGATCTTGACCAATATGTATTGCATCAAAAAGGTGCCGTGAAATTCATAGGGATGTGCATGTGCTTTTTCTATAGGAAAATCATACCTGGGCTTGATTCAGGTAAAGACCTGAAATCATGCCCAGGAGCCTGCGGTAGTGGTGGGTTTTATTTTATTTTTTTAGCTTGTCATCAGCACAGCTTTTCTTTTGCTCATTTACATAGTGATGCCATTCAGAGGCTTGAGGGATCTTTAAATAACACCTTTGTCAGGGTTCTTATGCAGCAAAAGTGCAGGAAGGAACATTTTCAGAATTTCCTTTGGGGAGCTGGATATAGTCTTTGCTGACCCTGCAAATGTTCAGAGATGAAACTAATGGTTGGATTACAGTAATTCACAGTTCAGGAAGGAAGCACAAGATTGCACATTAAAAAAAAAAAATAAAATGGCTCATGCATTTAAAAAAATACTCTAAGCTCTTTTTTGTATCTTTTTTCATAATTTGCTGTTCTTTTAAAAAAGTACCTATACTAATTTAACCCCACAAAAAACAACCAACCAAAACAACAGTAACAAAACTCCAAAACACACGCTCCTCCTGGAAGAACTCCCCCATACACACCAAAGGAAACTAAAAACTCAAAAAAACCCCAAACCTCAAGTAACTGTTCCAGCACTTTCTCTAACAGCAGTCTATTGTGTTTCATGTCAGATTGGCTATGCAGATTTGTAGAGCCTGAGTTATGCTGGAGGTTAAACATGACAATATAACAGCCTGTTCAAGCCTCAGAAACATTTAGATCTAGATACAGAGTGAGACTGTGTGAGATGCCTTACTTGCTAGGAGTTTCTTTCCATACCACCCACAACTAATAGTCTGCTGGGACTAATCCCAAGTATAAATGAATCCTCTGGGATTTGTATTCATGTCTTTTGAATTGCTAATGAAATTAAGCTTGAGGGGAAATGCTTTGAGGGAAAAAATTGGTGACAGCATTTGGTGCACTAGTTCAGCAAATCAGAGACCTGTGATTCTCTTCCTTTGCATATTGATTAAATCATTTGCAAAATCATGAAGAAATAGCCTAATGGCAAACTTACTTGGGATGTTGCTGATGGTCTATTTTCTAGCAAGTCTAGCAAAAATCAAGGAGTGAAATGATAGAGGTCTGGAAAATAAAGCAAATGAGCAGTGGCTTGGAGCACGTTGTCTTGGAAGGAAAAGCCTCTCACTGCACTTCAGGGTCACATTGTAGAGAAACATCTGAAGGTTGTGAAAGTGATTATGTCAAAGCCTTCTCCATCGCTGATACTCCAAAAGTCCACAAAGGTGGACAGCAAAGGTACCTTGCTGTACAGCACCATGCAAGGCACTTCCACTGCTTTCCAAAAAGGGAAGAAGGGATGAGCCAGAAGCAGTAGTGTCAGGACTTTCTTCAGGCTTGGGGAGGCACCAGCTTGTCTGAGAAGCTTTTGCTGTGAAGCCAGTTGTTCCCTGGGAACTCTCTGTTCCTGTGGGAAGAAGGGAGGAAAGAGCTTTTGGGTAGGACCTGCTTTGCAGGCTGTCATCTCTCACCAGAGAGCATGCTGAGGTGTTGTGGACCATAAAGAGCTTCCGGACAACATGATGAAAATGTTCTTTGGGTCCCAGAGGTTGGTGGGAGCTGTGGTTTAATGAAAAAAAGTGATGAAGGCTGTTGACTATAAATGTTAATAGCCAACAAGAACAGAAACAAGCATCTTCAAGTAAAAAGGTAAGAAATAAGAAGAAATTAAGCATGGTCCAGTCCTGGAAAACTTCTAAGTTTTCTAATGCAAATAATGGTAACATTCACCAAAAAAAAAAAAAAAAAAAAAAAAGTGTAAAGTTGAAAAATCAAATTTTGTTTTGTGGAGTTCCAGGTTGTTCCAGGTCTGAGATAAAAATAGGTTCAAGTCTGTAGTTTGTTGGGTTGGACGATGAGATGAGAAATACTACGTCAAACATGTCAACGGCAGGTCCCTTACTGAGCTGCGTGAAAATAATTTACATTTCCAGCGTAAGTTCTTAAAATGAGAAATTATAAAAACATTTTTCTATAAAAGTATTTGTTAAAGTACGTTCCTCAAGTGGAAATTCCTTCTAGAATATCCATGGGATTTAAATACACACATATTCAGGTCTCTTCCTAGGAGGGGAATGCAACTAGATAAATTTAACTTTGTTAGAACAAGTGTTGGATACTTCTAGATAACTGCAGTACTTTTCCATCTTCATTGTTGATTGGAGTTTGCTTAATACCCAGTCTGCTGAATTGTAGAGAGATAAGTACAGCTTATTTCACATGCCAGGTTGGTATGAAAATGTAGCAATATTTGAGGGGGTTTTTTTGGTTTTGGTTTTTTTTAACTACGTGGTTACTAAGGTTGCACATAAAGAAATACGGAACATATTGGGAAAGAATGATTGATTTGCAAGACTGGAAATGAACTATTTTACAAAGTAAAACCAGTTCTGAAATTATAAAACTTGTTTAAATTAGCCATATTTTTATGGGGTATTCAGTAAGCTATGGAGTGACACTTAGTTAAAGGAAGAAGTTAAACCCACAACTATTTATTAGTGGTTAAACAGGAATATAAAATATGAAAGCAGGACTCGGAGACCCTACTTGTGTGATCAAAAAGCACTTTTCCGTATTGAGATCTCTACTATTAAAAGAAGTGTTATGATAGTAAATGTTGCCAGAAATCTGTTTGGACTATGTAAGGTGTGAAAAGCTTAATTATGAATGAGTAAGGACACTCTGGCTGGCATGGAAATACAGAAGCTAATTTTGCACCTGTCATATTTTCACACCGCAGTTGGTTGGCTTATTAGCTGTTGCTTTTCTACTATCTCCAATATCTCAGCCTCCTCCCTATTATTTCTAAAAATAATAAAGTTGTGCTTTCAGTAAGGAACACTGCACAGATGCTTTCTTGGGGAAGGGCAGGGAGGAGGGTGTCATGCAAGACTTTGTGCCTTGTTTCTGAAAAATGTATCTTGTTTGAACACAGGTAACTTGACTTTTGACTTCTGTCTTCAGCACATTGAAGCGAAAGGTTTCCAGATGACATAATTCAGAGGGTTGGAAAGCAAACAGACCTCCCAAAGTACTCTAGGTTGTTTTTGTATACTGGGTTTTCTGAAGTGCTGCCTCTCTTCCACCTCTAGCCCAGGAGTTGTGGCCTGTATGATTTTAATGGAGAAACTGTTTTTGAGAGAGACTTGAGTTGCACTGATCTGGATGATCCCATGCAGAACCAGTGGCTTGGGCGTGTGAATACACAGTGGAATCTGAGTCATAAGTAAATCTGTCCACAGACTGGAGCTATACCTGTCCATCGGGTCCGTAAAGCAGAGTTGGGTACAAGCTTGCAGAAGGAAGGACCTGGTGCCTCTTCTAATTGGAAAAAAAAAAAGTATTTTGGCTTCATAAAGTACAAAAAGAGGTAATTTCTCCTTTGGAAGCAATGTAAGTGGTTGCATATGAACCATCAAGTAGGTAGGCATCAAGATAGTAGATGATCTGACCATCAGTAGTTTTGACAGGTGGAGCTAGCCCGATTGATGTCTGAGATGCTGTTAAAGCTTGCAAAAGATTTTCAGGGCATAGTTACATGTCAGCCTTGTTTTACTACATTAGCAGTATACGTCAAGTTTCTAAAGGTTGCTAGTGACATGAATTACTATGAAGCTGGGAGAGAGGGTGTGCAGTGACAGTGTGTATTAAAAGAAAAAAAAAAGGCATCTTTCAAGAAATGAAAGCAAAGCGCCTTTGACTCATACAGAAATATCATGAATTTATGGATACTTTGTAACAAAGAAACTTAATGAGCGGCTTTTTCTTTTAAAAAGTGAAAATGATTCAAAGTGTGTAAGTCGTCCCATATTTTACATCTGTTGTGTAGTAATGAAACTTCCCAGGTGAAGTCTTATTCAAGTTGAACTTCTCTGACCAGCAGTATGAGAACATGCTTTCCTCTAATATTTATTGAATTTGATATTTAGGGAGGGGGAAGATTAGGCCAGTGATAAGGGACTTGACACCAAAGAACAAGATTCTGTTACATAACTTGCAGATGGCTTTGTGCATCTCCACAAGGTCTTACTCAAGTCAGTAAAGCTATATGATGGCACAAGTTGAGTATTGGGATTAATTCTTACAGGATTAATGTTGTAGCTCTGAATTCTAAGTGCTTTGCAGCTCTACCCATATATGCCTTGTATGTACTGTTTGGTAGGCAGGTCAAGTGATGGGGAAAGGCAGTGCTATTTAATACATTTTTCCCATGTGAATTTTCTTGATTCAACAATCTGTTAATAAAATTAAAAAGAGTATTTTCAAGCTAATTGTCGTTAAATCTTTCAAAATTTCAGAGAGAAGACTCTGAGTCTTCAGCAGATGGTTGAAAATGAAATGCACATTGGGGGGAACGGAGGCTCTGCCAAATCTGGACCTTGAACAGAACTAGTCAAATAAACAGAAGTGAGACACAGCAGGGATGATTTGGAATAGGCTTTATTATGGCCAGAAAGCTTCAGGCTGTGAATGACCTAATCAACCTAAGATCCAGACATGTATCAAAGTTAACTTCTACTCTGCCATCCTCATAGCACTCCGTTTTGCTTTATTCAAATACTATGCTAACAGAGCCGAGCTCTTTTTAAAGTGGAAGGTTATAAATGTTCTGACTTGTCCTCTTCTCATTGTATTTGTCCTATTCAACTCTCCTAATGCCTGTATTCTTAATTTTCTCCTTTAGTTTCCCTGTCCTTTTCCCAGACTCAATTTTAACACTTTTCATGCATTTGATGAGTTTCAAATGGCTCATTCAAGAAAAATGAGTAATGACAGCAGAGCTGCTTGGTATTGGGAGGCTCTAGAGGGTAGTTCAGTTCCCTTTATCCCAAGGGATTTCTGTGTGACCTTGTCTTCTGTCTCATTTCTATGTTCGCAACGTGAGGTAAAGTAACATGCCCTGCCAGAGAAAGGGAAGGCACCATTCTAAAGTGGACTCTTGCTGTATGCATTTCATACCCTGCGTGGTTCCTACTTCAGTTAGGACTGCTCTATGTTACTTCAATAACAAACAAGCTTGGACTTGTTTCAGTTCATTTAACTAGGCTTGGCATGATCTTATATGTGCTGCCCACAGACATTACTGTGTGTAGTTCTGCTAGGACAACTGTCTGCAGAGAATATCTGTGAATGTCACAGGAATGTGGACTTGTTCTGAAAACACTTGTGGTGACCAAAATGAAATAACATGACTGGCATTAGCCAAGGCCATGACCAAATGCTATGGGCATCCTACACTTAATAACTAAGTAACTGCTAAGTAGCATCATATTGCTGACCAATGCTTAAGGAATGGTTTAATGTGAAATTCTGTGTGGCAACAGCTTGTCTGTTGTGCTGTGAATTTGGTTAGCAAACAGGCCTAGCTTTATTTGAAAAATTGAGATTTTACATATATATATGGCTGTATAAACCTTTCTCACTTGGTAATTTTTATTCCTAAAAGATACAGTCCAGCAGCCTTTGAATCAGTCTCTGCTTTATACCAAGAGATGTGAACTTTTGAAATGTTTTTGTGAAAAGAGAATAACTTTGAGAGTGAAAGAGGCTATTTAGGGGGTGTCATGTGAGTACCTAAAAAGTTACTTGGATTTATGAGGAATTATTGCTCTGAAATTCAAGGGGCCAGGACTTAATCTGGTGTACTAGATGCTGGTTTGCATTGTCTGAGGTTGTATTCCTAAATTCTGGGACATTATCATGGTTTTGCCATGCATTCAGTGGTTCACACAGTGATATGCAAGGGATCATGTAATTTCCCTTTGTCATTCTGATTTCAGGTGACCATAGTCAGCATGATTTACTGGGATTCTAATTCCCTTTACAATTAGTAGGCATGCTTGAGCCTCCCGGGTTTTATTAAGAGCCCATTAAAGGTAATGGAGGGAAAAAAAAAATTCCTTTGACCTCATTTGGCGTTGCCTCAAGCTCTTTGTAGCTGAAGGTGATGGCTTCATAAAAATCCACTTAACCTTCCAGGGATAAGTATGTGAAGGGACTCCTCAGGTCATGCTGGAGCTTCATGGTTTGCTGGGGGGGTCTTGACCAGTTTCCCATGCTATTCTCTTTGTTACCAACCTAGGTGAAAAGAGCAATTTGAAAAGTATCAAAAGCCAATGTGGTATCTTATATGGTCTCTAATAATAAGTGGTTCAATCTCAGCATCCTTTGGATAACACAGGGTTCATACAATTAAAAATTAGTGTAAAGGAGAATTATGCTTTAGAATTAACTTTATCACATTTCTTTTCTTTTTTTCACTATTTTGAAAGTCCCTGAGGTTAACAGCCAAACAACATCCTCCTCATCCCCTGTTATTTAAGCATATTGCTTGAATTCCATATTTTAGATATACCTCCAATGAACAAACCTACCCAAAAAACCACCTGAATATAAGAAATCAGTGTGCTGATTTGGAACTGATTTCTTTTTTCAAGAAACTAGGAAAACAGATAGGAAGAATACAGATAAAGAGAAGAAAAGTATCTGTCCTTCTTAACCCTTCTCCAAATACACATCAAAAATTACATATCATCATCATCTAATGATCTGTATTATCATATTAGAAAAAAAAAACCCAACAAAACAAAATGCAAAAATCAAACAAACAGCTTTGAGATGTTATCATATTACTTTTTTTTTTTTCCTGTCCTGGAGAAATTATTTTTCTGAAGCTTTCTCACTTCTATTCAGCTCAGTAGGACACAGAAGGTGGCTTTTTCAGGTGGTTTCTTCAGGCTACAACTTACACCGTAAGAGCTTCTTTATTCCTGAATGCCATGTTCTGTTGTAAGATAGGATAGGTTTAATGAACCTGCATAATGGACTTTGCTTCTCTGCCCGTAAGGGTCAGGAAAAAGCCTTACAAGTACCAACATGAGTTTGGACATTGTCCTGAGCAGTCTGCTGTTGGAGACCCTGCTTGAAAAGATGATTTCTGGGGGTCCTTCCCAACCTCAACCATTCTTTGATTCTGAGTTTCATGAGTGATTCTGTTCAATGGCAAGAAAAGGAGAAGGAGCTTGTTGTTGACTCCTCCAGGGCCAAATTGAAGGAAACAATTCTCTCATGCCTATTCATTGGGCAGATGTACTGGGTTAGGATGCTGCGAATAACATCTCGTAAGACAACTGAGCTTTGCATTTCTTTGGGTGGAGGATCTTCTGAATATATAATCCTGGTCTCTTTGATTAGTGCTAGTAGCAAGGAAAGCTACTTCCACCATTGAGGGGTACGTTTTCAAAGCAGTGTGCAGGGCTTTGGTGCGTGACACCATTAAATGTTCATGTGCATTTTCAAACAAGGAGCAGCAAGGCTAGAGGTAGCCCTTTGATCTTTAAAAAGTTTGCCACACAGGAGAGTAAATTTGAATGTATACTTTTATCTGCTAACACTTACAGGTAATTAGATTTTAGTTTCAGGGCTGCAGGACTTTGCAAAAATTATTCAGAATTCAAAAGACTCAAAATAAACATCAATTCTTATTTCTCTCAAGGGATTTAGAGGGGCATAAAACAAACCTTTAATGGCTTCAGCCATGCTTTATTAATTGCTTTGTTGAAGAGATAAAACATGTGGGAGTTTGTGTATTAGAATGGGATGTGAACCAGCAGAAATCTAAGCAGGATCTGAATTTGGTTTAGAGAGTAAGAAAATAAACAGCTGAGCTTTCCTCTGCATTTAAAAGCTTATTACCCTAATATATAGAGTTTCTTTGTTTTTAAGAAAGCGTACATGGATTGAGCCATAATTATATGTGAAAGCATTTGAACTAGTCATTCAGTACTGAAAAAGTAGGATCTGTCTAAACAAAGTGACAAGCAATTAGGGAGCCTGGGGGAGTTGTCTATTTGTCATACCTGAAATAAATTTATCAAATTATTACCCAAATTGCTCCATGTTAGACAGTTGTATCTACAAATGCTCCTTAAAGCAAATTTGCAAAGATGGCTCTGTTTTGTATACTTTTTTTCACAGGGCACAGTGGAAGATAGGGTTTTTTGCTTTGGTTTTGTTGTGTGTGTTTGTTATTAGTGGAGATTTTCTTATTTTCTGTATGTAAAGTTCTTCACAAGGATGACTGCTGATAGAAGATGAGCCTTTTTCCTTGTTGGCTGAAGAATGGCCTTTATATAAAGTAAAAGGTAGCTGACTAGTAGAGTTCTGCTGGCTTTTAAACTGATACATTAATCAACACTTTAAATCACTGGATTTTTCTTTTAATGAAGAATGTCTATTTAATGTCATGTGAAAGAAATACTGCACTGCAATCCTTAGTGTATTTTACTTCTTACTTCTGTTATTAATGTTTGTAAGCTTATCACAGAACAAATATTGCAAAAATATAGCATGAATAGTCCTGCTATGTTCTAGTTATGTTGTTTTCTGTTCTTTCTCTTATACTGTACTTGCATAGGTTATGTAAATTTTATTCCCCACATCCAGTCCTCAGAAATATTTGTATGGAGTCTTTATCTTTGCATGTAAAACTTCTAGTTGATCTTGAACAGGACTGGGAATTGAGCAGCTTACCAGGCATGACAAGTGTGGCCTTGAGACCACTACTGTAGCTGGTTTCTAATTTCCACGGAGGAAAAAAATCTCGTTCTTTGGGATTGACAAAACCATTCCAGAGTTCATAGAAATTTTTCTGGATACTGAATTAAAAGATGTTGTCAACATGAGTGAAGGGAACATGAATGCTGAATCTATTAATAATAGAAAATATAACTATTACCCAATTTTAATGGCTCTTTTGGGGAACATCTGTTCTCTAAAATTTCTTCAGTATTGACTGAAAAGGATACTGTTTCTGCATGCAAATAAAGTTCAGGTTTTGGTAGTCCCAGTGAGTCCTGAATAGTTACACGTTTTCATCTACAGTCTTCAGCTTGTCTTCTGTACCCACAAGCAGCTGCATGGTTCTCACCCTTGCTTGCTACAAGAGTGAGAAACACCTTTTCCTCAAACTGTTGTTGTCCTGACCAATGAGGGCAAGAAATAATACATTTGAAAAACTGAGCTCAGCAAGTCTCAAATCTGGAATGCATCTGTGACCGACCTGGTAATTAAAAATGTCTTTACCAGTTCACTATCTGGATCACAACCTCATCCTTCCTAACAATTCAAATGGTATTTGAAAGTGATGGATAGGGCATCACTGGGAAGAATGGTGCTGCCATTACCCTTATAATGTGCCCCAGTCTTCTGACTGCCGGAGTCCTCTGTCCTTGCATTTACCAACGTCTTCTTGTATACTTGCATAATGTCAGTGGGGGATGAAAGTTTCTCAGAGGGTCAGGAATTACCTTCCACTTAACAAGAAAATTCAATGACAGTGGTGCTGAAGTGAGTCTACAGTCATGGGCTAGAACTGTAGTGATGTGAAGGCTGAGGACTGTGGTCATTTAGTGCCATGGATCTTGTTCAGAGCATGGGATTGGGGTGTAATGTAGCATAAGATAGTAGCAAAGACATGAGGGTCTTAAAACTGATTACCAAAATAATCATGGTTGATTAAAGAGAAAAATCAAAATTTATATATAAACTCTATTGCTTATTTGACAACATGTTCAGTCTAAGAGA
Organism: Nestor notabilis; assembly: GCF_000696875.1. Taxonomy (NCBI): domain Eukaryota; kingdom Metazoa; phylum Chordata; class Aves; order Psittaciformes; family Psittacidae; genus Nestor; species Nestor notabilis. The sequence continues at coordinate 29,415 of NW_009921373.1, read as the reverse complement.
TCTTTAAGTTTCTTTTCTCCTGTGGCACTAAAAATGCCGCTGTGACTGATGAAGAGAGAATATGCTGCCATAGGAAATGCCTGGCAGAAAATTTCCATCTATTAACTGACATCAAAGTTGCATTCACCTTGCCTAAAAATGGGAATTTTTAACTTTTTTCAATCCAGCCCCTTATCTAAACCATTAACTTGCATAGAAAAGTCTTAAAAATTGATGTTTTGGGGCTAAATAAAGCATTTTTGTTGGAGGTTATTGAGACATGAAATGATTACTTACCATCCCTAGAAATGACATTACATTTAAATGCAATGGTACGTGGGCATTTACTACTGCCTTCATCTCTCTGACTACTTGCTCACAGCCTGCAAATTGAACATTCTCTCAGCCTTATGTTATGCACTGAAATTCTCAGAGTTCTGATTGCTTTTCAGTATGCTATCCCGCATGTTACACGATTTGAAGAGGTTCTCTTCCAAACAGAAAACATTTAGTGAACCCCATGCTGTTTATTTTTTTCTCTTTAATTAGTTTTATCCTTGAGTTCACTAAAGACACAAAGGAAAAATAAAAACTGAATTCACTTGACCATGATTCATTTGAAAATTCAAGGAACAACCTCTTGGTTACTGACGGCTTTTAAATTCCTATACACTGTGACCCGGGTATGCCTTTGAAATTCATCAGTATTCCACACCTTCCTAGCTGCTTCTATTGTTTGCTTAGAGATAGCAGCTGTAAATTTAGATGTGCACAAAATAACCTTATCAGACAAATACAGGGCATTATCTGAAAGTCTTTGCAATGACTGCCTGTATAAATGAACCCTTCTCCATAGAGGTCCATAGGAAAACCAAAGCAGAAAAGTTTTGTTTGAGAAAGCCGAGGCCTGGTCAAGTTTCCCATGTGAGGGAGGTTGCCCAACTTCACGCCCATCTGAAGTGGTGGTTGTGTTAAAAAGAGAGAGAAGGGGAATGGGGCATCACACTGACGGAGATTCTGATGGGTCCTGCTTCAAGTGGGGGGAATTGTAGCACTGCAGAGAAAATATGTGAACCCATGGCAGGGGGATTGAAACTAGGTGATCTAGGTGGAACTAGATGATCTTTAAGGTTGTTTCCAACTCTAACCATTCTATGAACTCTAGTACTGTGCTGGGGAAGCAGGAGACAAGAACTTATAAAAAGCTAATTCTCCTTTAACTTCCCTTTCTACATTCATCCTGAAATCACGGAAATCAGAGTCAAGTATAAATCCTCAAATGGAAACCCATCATGGGAATTGGATTCTTGTTTTTGTTCTCTAAGGTACTATGCACCTCCACAAAGGCAGAGTAAGGAGTCTTTGCTTACGTGCCTGGTTGCAGGTGCGATGGTGATAAGCAGTTGGTGTTGAGATGCTCCATTGAAGTTCACAGCAGTACTGCTGCAAGCATGCTGAATTTGAAGGTCACTCAAGGTGTGGGGACTATCACTCAAGGTGTGGGGACTATCATAGATGTCTATCTATATGAAAGACTCGTCCAGTTTGGAAATAGAGTCTGAACTATATTCCTGTCTCTGGCTGATTGTTAGGTGGTAGAATGCAGCATGGCTTTACTTAGATTGCTGAAGCTATTTTTTCCCATACACCTTATTCTCATTGAGACAGGTATTTACATTCACATTGTAAAAAAATATATTTAGACAATATCAAAAAACTGCTTCACCAATGAATTCCTGAACAATGTTAACACTGAGTAGTATCAGCAGAAAATCTGCCTTACCCCATCTGCATTTTATGTTAGCGAATGCCTATATTGAACCCATTGCAACTGCCTCTGATCATTCTTGTCTTTTGCTTCTAATAGTGAGCCTGGCAGCATTGCTGGTGGGTGCAGATATAGTAACTTCTTTTCTTCTGCAAAATTCAGTGTTGTTTTAATTTTACGTATTACAGTGTTTTAAGGCAAATACTCTTCTGGTTGTTTTGTTTGGGTTTTTTTTAATCCATGGTTTAATTGATGGAGTCCTGAACTCCTCCGTCAGTGGTGACCTCTGGTGAAGAGAGCATGCTTATAGCAGTTTGATGCTTTTGAAGACATCAAGTGTGCATTTCTATGAGTGCTGCTAAAACTTCTGAAACTTCAAGAGACAGTCCTGATCTTTGGAATATGTTAGCTACTTTGTTTGAAATGCACAAGTAATAAATCTTATGTAGACTAAGATAAAAAGAACACTTGTGACGCTGTGTAGGCACAGCAAAGGACCCCTATGTTCTTGGATTGTATTTTCCATAACTTAGCAAAAACTGCCCTGTGCTGACATAATCACTTGCCTGTGTTTTCCCTGTACAGAAAAGCAGTCTCTAGATACATTACCTTGCCATGGATTTAAGGTATTTATTCTGTCTGTCCACTAAAGTTTGTTAAATGTCAGAAGGGCAAAATTCAGATATAAAACCTGTTCTGTCTGCTGGGTCAGCTTTGTAGCTTTCTGCTCTTGGGTCAAAGATCAGAGCACTCTTAAATTTGCAGGATCTCACAAATGTGGAAGGAAAAGGAAAATAGGCACAAGAAGCATATTCTGAGTAGAGAGTAGTACACCTGCTGGAAGTAAATCACAGCTTTGGACAACAATATGCTTTTGCAGCTTTCTTCCCTGGAATATAAATGTTAACAAGCCAAGTCATCACATCCTTTTGATGTAGTCTCTTTTTCTTTTCCATATAGAAATAACAATGATTTTAGTAATTGCTGAAATCTCAGACTATCCTCTTATTGAGAGGATTTCTGTGATGCATTTGCTGTTCATTGGCAGTAGCTCATATGTGATCTAATGAGAAGCATATAGTATAAGCTAGAGTGATGGGTACCTTCATTTTATACATGCAGACATTATGACTCACCTAAGTGGCATGGGCTATGACTGAGCCAGAATCTGGGAACATTTGCTTCTTAAAACATAAGACCATTTTTCTTTAAGTAATTTTTGCTGGTAACTGGTTTTGTCTGATGTTCTTTGATCCTCTTGAAACAAGTATTGCTTGTGTGTATTAGTTTACTGGAGCTGCATTGATGGTTATTTGAAATTAACATTTGGGCTTCATAAGCCCAAGTGTCACATGATTACTCTGTTCCTCATTCAACTCCTATTTTGTTATTGTGAATAGGAGTTATATGGCAGGTGTGCTTGTTTCAATAAAAAAATAAGACACGCTATTAAATCAGAGTTTTTTGAGAGCCCCTTGTGTTATTCAGGGTCAAACTTAACTACTTTTTGTGAGACAAGATTACATGTGAGACAAGGTTACATGTGCAGATTGTACCATAAAAGACTGCTCTGTAAATGCACTGATTGAGTAATACTTTTATGTTGAGGTTTACAGGCAAATGAGAGAACACATAGGTAATTTGCAGTTGTTTAGGAAGAGTTCATTATTAGCTTAACTACTAATGTGAAAGAAAAAGGAACTTGTGTTGTTAAATATTTCCTCTAGTGTCTTATATCTTGAAAACTATGCCATACCTCTCAGTTAACAGTTGGAGTTCACAGCTGTGGATGTGCAAGTAGTTTCTGAAAGGCTTTATGTAGGGACCCTTGATACAGAAATAATCCCTCAGTCTCTTTCAGATTTGTAGCTGTACACTGCTTACTACATTTCCTGTGTCTTTTGTGTGTATCCTTTTTTATCCTCCCTCACAGAAGTTCCTCCTCCTGTACACATGCACTTCATTTGGACTGTAAAGGTGGAAGGTTAATTTCCACTGTAAATCCAAATATTTATTTCTTGTCTTTGCTAAGGAGAACTGTAGCTACAGAAGACAGGAGAAAACAGATGAAGTGGAAGGCATTAGTTGTCACTTGTAGAGCCCTGTTAGAGGCATGGTACAAAATGCATGGTTTATGTCTTTAAAACAAAGTATGCCATTAAATGGGTAATGCTAAGAGGAATTTTATCTATCCTATAAATACCAGTGAATCTTTTCAACTTCAAATCCCAGTATGGAGACAATTTACAGTTGCAATCAAAATGATGCACACAATTTAACTTCAGCACCATCTGTAACTCTGCTGGTATTTTAATAACGAGTGAAATTATGTCTTGGCAACAAAAATCCCACTTAAATAAAGTACCTGTAAGTTCCAAGCAAGGTCGCCAAGAGGAAGGTACAAGGCCTCTATTTATCCTTAAGTCTCCTTGATGTTTACTATAAAACATACACATCTACCTTTTCAGGTTAGATATAAGGAAGAAGTTCTTTACTGTGAGGCTGGTGAGGCACTGGAACAGGTTGCCCAAAGACATGGTAAATGCTCTATCCCTGGCAGTGTTAAAGGCCAGGTTGGACAGAGCCTTGGGCGACATGGTCTAGTGTGAGATATCAGTGTCCATGCCAGGGGGGTTAGAACTAGATACTCTTAATGTCCTTTCCAGCCCTAACCATTCTATGATTCTATGATTTAAATAGCAAGCTACAGACAAGAGGTCTGTGTGATTCTGTGAAGCCCTTGTTAACTGTCGTGGTTCAAGCCCAGCCAGCATCTTGGAACCACGCAGCCGCTCGCTCACTCCCCCCCCTCCTCCTTCCTCCCCCCGCTCCCAGAAGGATGGGGAGGAGAATCAGAGGAATGTAACTCCCATGGGTTGAGATAACAGCACTCCAGTAACTAAGGTATAATACAAACCACTACTGCTACCAATAATAATGATAAGAGGAATAACAAGGGAAAAGGACACAACCGCTCACCACCCGCCGACCGATACCCAGCCCGACCCGAGCAGCTCCCCCCAGTTTCTATACTGGGAACGACATGCTGTGGTATGGAATAGCCCTTTGGCCAGTTTGGGACAGGAGTCCTGTCTCTGCTTCCTCCCGGCTGCCCCTCCTCCCTGGCAGAGCATGCGACTGAGAAAGTCCTTGGTCAGCGTAAACATTACTTAGCAACAACTAAAAACATGGGTGTTATCAGCGTTGCTCCCAGACTGAAAGTCAAAACCACAGCACTGCACCAGCTACTAAGAAGGAGAAAAATGACTGCTGTAGCTGAACCCAGGACATTAACCTATCTCTGAAGCTTAGGGTTTGCACAGTATGCCTACCCTCATTCCACAACTTAGGACTGGTTCAGACCTCTAAGCGAGCTCTAGTCCAGGAGCCCTTTGCTGACACACCAAGCCCTGGAAGAGGAGCACCTAGACAAGGCAGTTATCGTCCCTTGAAATAGCTTTTATTACTGATGATGTAGGAGGCATGTAGCTTCTCTTCTGAATTTGCCTTTTGGACTCCATTGTGCAACTTACCCACACCAGTTTTTGAGTTGTAATTTTCTTTTTCATCTTCTCCAATTTGCATATTTGACGAAAAGAAGGCAATTTTTACTCTATTTGCATGCTGCGCCCTGTTCCTACACCTCCTCCAGCTGTATTATTGAATGATTCTAGTCCTGCGTGCCTACTCTGGGTACTGCTGTCTTGTGGTGTTTATAACTATTTAATAGAGTAGCTGCAGCATAGACCACAGTCTTAACTGTGGCTTGCCAAATACTTTCCATTTACGGTGATATGAGATCATTGGTGTAAGTATGGTGCTACTTATCATACTGAAAAGAGATCTCGACTAACAATATAATACCATATATAAGTACTGCAAATTTCACAGTCAAAGATTTTCTGCACATTTGTCTCTATGAGGGTACAGCACTACTAAAAGCAGTTCAAATCTGATGTATGGGAAATCTGTGGAGCCTAGGGACTGGCAGTCTTTTAACTGATCATGTCCTCTTCATCAAAGCTTTCATTAAGGAAATATTACTGACCTTTCTGGATGGCTTTCACAAATGGAAATCAATGTGTTTTGTCCCACTGGCTCTTCAAGTGGACAAGGGAAATAGCAGCAGGATAGGTGTGTTAACACATCTCAGTCGTGGCTGGTATCAACCCTGCCTCTGTTCCAGGGATCGATCCTTTTCAAAGGACAGGGTGAATGAAACATCAATGTGATCATGATAGATTTTGGGGGTTTATGGCTTTCTGAATATTTCAGTGTCCACTAATCAGAAATTGTCTAAATTTATATCTGTTGCTGCCACTGGATGTTATCTTAAGCTTGAAGAAAGTTATAAACTGGATCATATCATGCCTACAAACACTGATGTAAAACATGTACCAGAAGAATTAGTAAAGTTGGGCTGAATCTCTGATTCTATGCAAACTCAATTTTGATAATGTTAACTGTGTTTCAGAAGCCTGCTGTCCTGTCCCACTACTATGCTCTCATGAGACCCCACTTGGAGTACTGTGTGCAGTTCTGGTGTCCTTAGCATGAGAAGGACATGGAACTGTTGGTGCAAGTCCAGAGGAGGGCCATGAGTATGATAAGGGGCCTGGAGCATCTCCCATATGAAGACAAGATAAGAAAGTTGGGGCTGTTCAGCCTGGAGAAGAGAAGGCTGCGTGGAGACCTCATAGCAGCCTTCCAATATGTGAAGGGGGCCTACAAGGGTGCTGGAGAGGGACTCTTCATTAGGGACTGTAGTGATAGGACAAGGGGTAATGGGTTCAAATTAAACAGGGGAAGTTCAGGATAGATATAGGGAAGAAGTTCTATACAGTGAGGGTGGTGAAGCACTGGAACAGGTTGCCCAAGGAAGTTGTGAATGCTTCAACCCTGGAGGGGTTCAAGCCAGGTTGGACAGAGCCTTGGGCGACATAGTTTAGTGTGTGGTGTCCCTGCTCATGGCAGGGGTGTTGGAACTAGATGATCTTAAGGTCCTTTCCAACCCTAACCATTCTACGATTCTGTGAAATCCTGTCTCTTTAGGACTTGAATACATTTTTCTGAGGTTTTTTTTTCATGCTTGTCATAGGCGTTGAAGGCCTTCACAAAACATAGAGCTTAATCAGATATTTTGGCAAAATGCCTTTTTTCAAGTTCACTAGTTTATGGAATACTAGCTAAAGCTGGTATTATCTGGCATGTTTCAGAGGAGCCCAAGAGTTTTAGTGTTTAAATCTCACTTGAATGCTCTTGAAGTAATACTTATATTTCTTTTAAATTTTATGTTTGTTTTAAATTTAAATACACAGGGAAAGGGGGAGACAAGATTTCCTTGTATTTACTTAGAGGGCAATTAAAGCTACAAGGAAGGAATCATAATCAGTAAACCAAACAACTTCATAATAATTTAGTGAGTTTATTTATTTTTTTTATTTATCTTAAAATAAAAAATGAATAAAAAAATAAGAAAAATCAAGTTGCGTATGGGTAAATATTTTTCTTCATTTTAGAAGCAACATTCCTGATGACAGTTCCAGTAATAAACATAACACTGTAAATGCTATCCTTAATTGCATATTTCTCAGAAGTTAGCATAGTCAAGGTCAGCACCCGTTTCTCAAATGAAAGTGAACATCTGTATTGTTATGTGATTTGCATGAAGAAGATTGCTTATATGTACAATTAGACACTCTTTTTAAAATCTTTTTTGGTAATTATCTGGTCAGCAAGTAAACATAGGAAAAAACAATTGGCTGGCAAATGCTTTTCTTCCTGTGTTCAGATGTTTTAAATGATTCTGTAGTGTTGGATTTTTCTTTGTTAGAAACGATGTTTTTAATAGTCACTTAATGCAGTTGACATAAAGAAGGGAATTTTTTATTCTGACAGACAAACTGTCAAGGTGAAAGGAGTAGAGTCAGAAACTAGAAACCTGGGAGCACCTGCAATAAAGGTCTGTTTCTGTTACTTCAAGTGGGGGAGATGAAGTCTCTTGAAATGAGTGAGCTGGGATTATATGGTGAGAATCAGGATATATTGGTTTTGCTTTTGGTTTTACCATAGGTCTTCTCTGACCTTGCATGAGGACTGAATGTTTCTTCTCTTTCTTGTCTGCACCATCATGAAAGAAAATACAATAATAACAACCTTTCTTAGAGAGTTTTGTAATCTTGAGAGGTGTGTGTTGGCTGGTTTGTTTTTCAATACTGCCTTCTCAGGGAAGCAGGGCCTATGGGATGGTTCTCACTCTGTGTGCCACCCTACGTTTTTGAACCCTGTGGTCTATTTCAGCTAAATGTTATAAAGATAGAACAATATGAAATCTGTACAGTTTGTATGTGTAGTGTCTCTGACAAGGGATGCACCACAGCTGTTCTGCGTAGGATCTGAATTGTGCATGCACAAGCTGCCCAATGCATCCTAAGCACTTAACTATACTACATATTTCTATGTGTAGAAATTTCATTTGGCATGTTAAAGCTGTGCCATGTCTTGCACTGTAGGTCTGTGCATGTAGAGCTGTCAGGTGCAACCTGCAATGTTGCACAGTTAGTTTTGGATGAGGGAAGGGCAGAAGAGTGACCTTGCATCTCTTCAAAGTATCCATTCAAAAATCAGCTTCACTTGTAGGAAACTCCTACTTGTACTGTAAAGTCAATCAGTCATTACTCTGGTTTCTATTGGAAGTTGGGCTGTGTGGGTCCTGGTGCTTACAGAACTATATTCAAGTTGTTAATGCTGTCCTAAATCCTGAAGCCTTATAATTACATGTTTTTATAGTTCGATATAAAATCAGGGAAGGATTCCTAGCATTAGTGGTTTTTTGTAGAGGAAAACCAAATGAGGATACCAGCATTTGTCATAAAAATGACATTACAATGCTGTAGCAGCAGAGATACAGCTGTGTGTGTCTGGGGACAGAAGCAAAGAGTGTAGAAATGTAGACAAAGCATCTGGTATTTAGGAAAGCTAATTGTCACTTCCCAGGCTGGAGTCTCCAGAGATTGAAAGGGAAGAAACTTAAATGCATTGCTCTGAAATGGTTTACATGTGCTGCTGTGCTGAGACACTTGGTGCCTCATAGGTATGCAGTCATAACCTTGAGGAACAGTGAGAACCCAGACATTGTCACTGTGATTCTTGTTGTGGACAATTTGTGGACCACAGTCTGATGTGCCAAGCTCTCTTCATGGTCTGGGAGCAACCACAGGGAACTAAAGAGGGCCAGCAGTCTAGACACTAAATTGGAAACTCTGCATTCAGTTTTTTCTGACTTTAGGCTGTAAGTGTTGCTGGTGAGTTGTGTAGATCTGTTGCTAAGACCTTGAACCTCTTTCAGAGAGGTTCCCAAGCCCTCCACTGGATTTTATGGAATTCAAAAGTTTGGATGAGTTTGGGTGTGTTTGGTGTGAGTTTGGTGTGATTTTTGGTGTGAGTTTGTGTGAGCCCTGATGTACCTACCATTTGAGATCTGTGTTTAGATCACTGTTGAGGTCACAAGTGACAGTGAATTTGAAAGCCTTATTTTAATTTACAAATTTATATTTTTTTAAAGTTCAGACAGAGCAATTATGGCTTGACCTCATGCTGTACTAGGGAGCACAGCACTATACAGACCTTTCTGCATCGCAGTCAGGAGTTCTTTTTGAGACTCAAAGGCCATAAATGATAGAGAATCTGCTCAGGAACATGGTGGCTTGTGGGCTAATTATCTTCATGGTCAAAATATCAGTGGCATACTTGTCCTTAATTCATTGAACTCTGAGATCTTGTTAGGCCTTTTTGCTGATGTTAACTGAAGGGATGGGAATTATTTTGTACTGAAGTTTGTTTTTTGAGGTACATCAGTCAGAATATACTGTTTTTTTCATATAGAGCTGTATTTTGGTTACAAAAGTATCTGGGTCGTTCTAGAGAGTCATTGTAGTAAGACATGAGAAATATTTTAATGTAATCTGGTTCAATATAGGAAAGATATCACATAGTTTTGGAACAGTCTAAATTTGCTGTGATAACCATAAAGCAATTTTTGCTTTTATTCTCTGTCTTTTGTAGCCCTGAAATATCATTAACTCAGCACATCCTACTGCCTGCCCCCGCCTTGCAAATTGTGTATTTACTCTCTGAGTGTGAGAACACTGTGGTGCCTGAGATCCTGCTAACCTGCAGGACTTTTCCATTAATTAGGTCATGTTTGCTCAATGGGAGATTCAATTAGAAATGAGAGTGGTTTATTATTATTATTATTCCCTTCTGAAATTCCTCACTATGTTCTTGGGTGTGTATATGACAGCATTGCAATGAACAAACTTACATTACTAGACTCTATCCTTATTCAAACATTATGGGCTCAAAAATCCAACTTGAGTGTTAGGCTACCCCATCTGTCCACAGATTAGGATGTGAAAATAAGAGGGGAAAGACATATCAGAATACTCATTTGAGCTAACAGAAGTAATTTGGCTATATATGTCTGTGTAAACCTAGGCAAGAAATTAAGGAAGTGTTCAGATTTTATAATTGCAATGCAGCATAGGGCTCTTGTGAAGCATGGTACATGCTTCTTACAAGTTGTGAAAGGCCATTTGGCATATCCTTGTGTCTCTGCTCTATGGAGAGGCTTTACTAAACACGTCGCCTGGGGCAGTCTGTGAAGTCTGCCAGGTCATTGCTACATTCTTCCAGTGGCTTTTGCAAACAGAAGTCATTACCCTCTAACTGGAGGGGAAATCATAAAATTTCATTCACTGAAAGGAAAATACTTTCCAGCTTTTCAAGTATTCGATGACTTGTCAACAGCTCCCACCCTGTTGCCATCCCACCAGACTGTCATTCTGGAGGGTAAATTTCAGTCTTGCATGTAAATTCAAGCACAAGTGTGCTCTTTCTTCAGTGTCTGTCTGCTAAGTAGAAACAAACACCACCTTGAAATAACACAAATTGGCGTATTTGTTGCTCATATGATGACCTCTGTATGTTTTGTTTCTTGCCTTTTTTTTTCTTTTTAGATAATTGTGATGATGCATTGGTATCTTCATTACCTTCAACAGCCCTTACGAGTTCTTCTGAGCTCTTCAGTACTCACAGTCCCAGCTTTGCGAAGCTCAACAGGCGAGATGGTAAGGTTGCAGTATGAAATGTCTAAACTGTTCTTTTTAATCACTTTTACAAAGAATAACCTTTTATGCTGTTTGTCTGCAGTGCATTCAGAATTAAGTGGAATAGAGATTAATTTATACTTTTGAGAGAGCTCTGTTAAGGAGCAATTCCTTCCTTTGTAATAGAAAACTTCTATTAAATTTGAAGCTCTCCACTTCTTTTGTAGAAACATCCTAAAGGAAGTTCAGATAGTCTTTTTGCTTTTGAAGAGTTCTCATAATCTTTAGAGCTTGAAGGTCATTAGGTTTGAGACTCTATTCTAAAAGTAGGTATTTGTAAAAGCTAGCATCAACCAGATACTGAAGTTCCAATGGAATTCAGTGATAATGCAATTCTGCAGATTTAGTGAAAATGAATGAAGAAAACCTTGCAGACATTTGAAGTGAAGAATGTTCAAGGCCCAGATAATGAGTTCACATGCAAGGTGAAACTTTCTAGGATCAAATTTGGTACCAGAAAAGAGAAGTTGGCAGTACCTAGGACATCATTTGACACTGTGCTGCAAATTTGTTGATGGCTCCCATCTTACTCCCAAGTTAGAGCCTCTGAAAGAGGAAGGCCCTTCATTACTATGTTACATGTGATTTTAATTATAAGAAATATTAGAAAGTATACTACTAGAAAAGATATCTTAATTAAAAGAAGAGAATTTTCCTACTTAAACAATCCCTGAAATATCTGTTTTAATCAAAGACTGATTGATAAATCAGCAAAGCCAGCAAAGGACTCTCTCAAGGACTCTCTCAGATACTTGGCACTAATGATAAGGAGTTGCTAGGTCATTAGAGAAATGTTAGATGGGAGTTACTATATCATATTTAAACTCCTCAACCAGAGTTCTTCAGCAAGGAAAAAGTCATATAGTAGTTGCTCAGCATTATGTAAGTTGTAAACATTGAGCCCTGCCTTTGTCTCCAGCTGCTAGCTGGGACAGTGAATAGACATGCTTATGTGATTTTGCAAATGTCTCTAATGACTCATTTTAACTGCAGAAAAGAGGAAGAGATTCAAAGTCAGTATTATTGCAAGTTAAGCTCTTGCTTAACATTAGTTATCTTACTGCCCAGACTTTTGTAGAAATACGTGAATGTAGTGCCAACAGAATTCATATGGGTACCTCATCCTGGGTTGGATGTGGTGGCTTCCTAATAACGTTGGAGTGCTTTGATGAGTTGGTTTAGCTTTGTTTGTAATTGTTAAGACAGTGCTGCAAGTAGCAGTGCCTTCAGGTAGAAAGCCAGGTAAATATATTTATTAGTATATATAGGAATGCAGCAGGTGAATATGAATTTATAAAATACAATCCAGACCTACATCAATAGAAAGTTGTAAGTCGTCAAGATGATTCGGTAGTAGGTAACAGCAACAAGGCTGTTGTTTAAAAAAAGGCCTGCAACAGTGAAATGGGCCAGAAACCAAAACCAAACCAAAAAACTCAAACAAAGAAAACCCCCGACCTCCCCAAAACCCGCCAAGCCCCCACCCCCGCCAAAAAAAGCCCCACAAAACAAACGACAACAACAAAAACAAACCAAAACACAAAAACACACAGAAAACCCGGGGGGGGGGGAGGGGGGGGGGAGCCAAAAAGAACCCCCCAAAACCCTACACACATTATCTATGAGTAAAGCTTTGAGTGAACTGCAACTGCTGAAAGCATTCAATTAAAATGCTGATAAATCTGTACTGGTAATAGTAAACCAGTATAATTCGGATAAATATGATCCCGAGGTGTGAAATACATTACTTACACATGAGAGGGATTAATCGGCTTTTTTGTTTACAGTAAATGATAATGAAAAATAATAAGAAAATTGCTACAATATGACTCCATCACTAAGCTTTTTCATCTCTCTGTTAACTTGCAGCCTGAGCAGTCAGTACAGGCAATTATGTACAGGAATATAAAATGTATATAATGTCAAAAAGAATTTGTTATATGGCCAGAAAGTGTTTGATCTGGGCATTAAAGTAAAATCGTGCAGCAGGAAAGCACTTAATTGCAGCAGGAAGTCTGAGAGTTTGTAGCACAATATAAAGCCAGTTCAGCTGTTTGTAAGGCACTGTAGGATGGAAACAAGCATTCCCTTTGCTTCATATTAATAATCCAAAAGTAAGAATGGGCATCCTGAGCAGCCCTGTGGAACATCAAGGACCACTGACTGCATAACACTTGGCTTCAATGCAATTTGTAGACCAATTATGGCAAAATGTACAAATAGTCTGAAAAAGAAAAAGTATTTGATCATATTTCTTGAAGTTATATGGATCTCCAACTGAGAAACCATCTGATCTTTGTTCTCCTCATATTTCTAGCATTATGGTTTGTTGCCATGGAGTATGGGCATACCTGTGGTAGTTTCTCCACTAGGGCTTTTTCTCCATACCATGTTAAACTTCTCCCTTGAAATGATCCACAGAAAATGTGAAATGTGTGAACCATGAGCAGTGACAGAGCATGACAATGCTCAGAATCCTGACAATGCACAGAATCCTATCAATGCCAGTGGGAATCTGGTGGGAAGAAAGGGAAATCGTATACCTTTCAGACATGATGTTATAAAGTGCCAAATGTGTATTGACTTTATTGAGCATCTACTCTCTCTTTTGTCCTTGTGAGAGAGGCAGTGTGGCATCATCATGCATTAGTACTTTCCAAATTACCTAAAATCAAATGTACGGATCTGTTGAGTGTAATCAGAGCCACATTTTGTCTATTTTATGCTTATGCCACACTATTAATAAAAGGTATGTGGTCCTGTTTAATTTCCTTGTGCTCAACTGCAGGAAAAGAGTGTCAAGGTTATGCTTGTATCTGTTCAAAGGAGTTTGGTGTCCTGTAAGTATTGTCTTCAGTAGCTTTTGCGTCCTATGTTCTTGTTCTTGTCTTGATCCTGCCCTAACAGATGTTCCCCAGTATTAGCATTGCTGGTGGGTAGAGGAGCAAATGGCTGTAAAAAGGGCTTCTATACTCCAGATGTGCTTTTTTGTTATTTAATAAAAGAAGTATGGAGTGTTGACATGCTATAAGGAATCATGCATGAAAGAAATATGCAGACACAGACTGTGCTGAAAAAAGATGCCATTTGTGCCACCTGTTCTGTATAACAGAGCAAATATGGAGGAAAAAGAACATTTCTTGATTTTTGGCACTCACAGCAGTATTTGGTGAGGATTTGAGATACCCACAAAAGTAGGCAGAAGTTATGTGTTTGCTTTACTAGCAGAAATGAGAGAGGCCCAATGGGAAAAACTTCAGTTCTGTCCTCAGTCACAAAGACAATGCAGCTTTGCTGTTGCTGGGAATTTAACTGCCATTCTTACAAGTCAGTAAAATTAATATTCATCTGTGGAAATGGTAATGGTGGAAGGTTTGGGAAGGGGAAATGCAGTGGGTTTTTGCCCCCCATGGGGAGAGGTGTATGAAGCATCTGCAGTTCTGAAAAGACACGGTCTGTCAGTGGTAATGTCTCTCTTGCAAGACCAGCATCTACAGAAGTGATGGTATGAGCCGGTGGTACTGCTGTATCATTAGTGCTCATATCTAAAGAGAGACACTCCCAAGAGACAGATGTGCTCATGTGAAGAGATGTGCGATTCAGAAATGCCATGTAATCTCACAAATTTCCATTCGGTGTGGATTTGTGTGGCTTACTGCACCAATATAAACCTGTTGTGCCATGCTCAAACTGGAAATTAACAGTGCATTGTAAAGCCAAATACTTTTGTGGAAAGCTTATCACCTTTCTGCCACTTCTGGCAGCAAAAGGGAGAAAGAATAAATAACAAAGAATAGATGCTAGTTATGATGTTTAATGAATTACTAGAAAGTACCTGTGGTAATAAGCTGGCTTAAGAACTTGGGTATAAACTAGCATAGAGAAAGCAAGAGATTTTTTTTATTTACTTTTCTTAATGGGACATTCATCAAACAAATCACCTGTTACAAGCGATTTTGCTCCGTCTCACATTTCATTGTTGCTGTTTATGTTGCATAAAGACAATTGAGGAAAGATGAAAATGCCCACATTTCTTTGAATATTTACTGAAAACATCTAGAATAAGCTATTTGGAGCATTTAAGGGAACAACTTTGTGCCACAGACCTGCCAGAAGTTCTGAACTTAATTTCTATGTCCCACCACTTCCTGGCATAAAAGTGTAAACAAAGAAACAGCTATTGTGTTCACAGTCTATTTCAAATCACAGAATGGTTTGGGTTGGAAGGAACCTTCAAGATGTCCTAGCTCCAACCCCTGGCATGGACAGGGCACTTTCTGCTAGATCAGGTATTGGATGTTATAATCCAAAGGAAGTTTTCTTTTGGCTCTTGTGAACGTTAGTCACAATTCCATGTATGAGAAATATGCAGCTTGTTGTCTTTGAACAGTTATATAGTATGTATCTTAAAAGCATGACAGAAATATTCTTTATATGGCACATAAAATTGGGGGGGTTCTAAGTGTGTGTGTGTGTGTGTAAGAATAAACATTAGGATTTTTAGCAGGAAGTTATAGTGAACTATATAAAACTGTAGTTTTATATAAACTATATATAGGTATGAACTTAAAAGAGAGCTATGCAGTAGTGAGAGAAGAATTGAGTGAAGAAATTCCTAATGTTCTCATTAGGTCTTTCATGGCATGCTCATATCTTAATGAACTGTAAGAAATGAAAACTCTAACACCTATTCTTAGACAAACAAATTTCAGTTGTGAGTTGGAAAATACAATGTGGACCACGAAAATCAAGAATTTTTTTAAAGAGAAAGTTACTGAAATTGAGTTCTTTGATATAAATCACATTTATTGATCTTTCAGGTCTCTTCATGGAGCAGCTTTGAGATGTTATCAGTTAATAAGATTAAAATATTAAAGTAAATACAAAGATTTATAATCAAAGTTTAGTAATTCTTTTTATTTGGAGACGCATATTTGGAATCATTCTTATAGTTTACATAAGGAATTGTTAAAGCTTTATGTGAAGTACAAGGTCCTACACCTGGGTCAGGGCAGTTGCAGGCACAGCTAAAGGTTGTGTGGAGAAGTGATTCAGAGCAGCCCAGTGGAGGAGGACTTGGGGGTGTTGATAGATGAGAAACTGAACATGAGCCAGCAGTGCGTGCTTGCAACCCAGAAACTGACCGCATCCTGGGCTGCATTAAAAGAAGCGTGACAGCAGGTCAAAGGAGGTGATCCTGCCCCTCTCCTCTGCTCTTGTGAGACCTCACTTGGAGTATTGTGTACAGTTCTGGTGTCCTCAGCATAAAAAGGACATGGAGCTGTTGGAGCTCCAGAGAAGGGCCACGAGGATGATAAGGGGGCTGGAGCACCTCCCGTATGAAGACAGGCTGAGAAAGTTGGGGCTGTTCAGCCTGGAGAAGAGAAGGCCACGTGGAGACCTCATAGCAGCCTTCCAGTATCTGAAGGGGGCCTTCAAGGATGCTGGAGAGGGACTCTTCATTAGGGACTGTATTGATAGGACAAGGGATAATGAGTTTAAACTTAAACAGGGGAAGTTCAGGATAGATATAAGGAAGAAGTTCTTTACTGTGAGGGTTGCCCCTCACAGGCAACAGGTTGCCCACAGAAGTGATAAGTGCTTCATCCCTGGCAGTGTTCAAGGCCAAGTTGGACAGAGCCATGGGTGACATGGTCTAGTGCAAGGAGTCCCTGCCCATGGCAGGGGGGGTGGAGGGAGATGATCTTAAGGTCCTTTCCAACCCTAAATATTCTATGATTCTCCTCACAATGTGATTGAGTTTGTTGTAAGCAGAGAACTGCTTTTGTAAACCTCACTAATAATGGAAGCACAAAAAAGATGATGGATTGCAGAAGCAGTGACAGCCTGAAAATTTACTGGTTTGGATAGTTTATTAATGGCTTCCACATTCTTCATAGATGTGTTGTTCACATATATGTAAGACTGCAGTGAACTCTGGGTGTATTCAGAGAATAAATGTATGCAAGTAGAAACAAGTTAAAAAAAATAAACATCACTTATAATTTAAGAGTGTAAAAGAAAGCAGGAGAACATTAAATAATATATTCCAGTCTGGAAGGATTTGCCTTTTAACTATAAACTGTCATTTACTGCAGAGAGTGAAGTGGTTAAATTCAAGCAGTGGTTGCAGTTCTGTGTTTCATTGGCTTGGCATTACTATGGACCTGTTTAAGGTCTGAAAGTATTCAAGGGATAGTACATATCTTTACTTTTAAGGGACAAACATGAGTTACAAGCTATCAGTTTCTGTGTGATTATGACTTCTGAAGTTTCCATTCCCAAATGGAAAAGTGGGTCATGGAAGCAGATAAGTTGCAAGTTGTGGTTGTCCTTGTGGAGATCTTGTTTGTTCTTTTGTTTAAGATAACATACAAGTTCATTAAACAAGCACCTTGTGTAAGGAAGAGGTTACTTTCCAGAGTGAACGCAGTCCTTTTAATCAAATGGTCTCTAGCTTTTCAACATACTATCCGAAGTGCACTTACAACCTGTAATGAAACTGTTCTTTAAAAAACATGAGAGCTCAAATCCTGATAACTAATATTTTTGCATGTCTTTCAAAACACAGCAATAAAGAAAATTTCAAAGCTAATAAGAAGTGTGAAATCAGTATTCCCAGATTTGCACAAGCATGCAAGGAGGGGATAGATAAGTTGGTTTTTTATGATTGACGATGTGCCAACCTCACTGATGCTTGTCCAACTGGCAAAGAATAAATTTTCTTAAAATTTCTTAGAAATTCGAAATTCGTTATGAATTTTAGGTTAATTAAGAAAACCTTAAGGAAGTACACCTCATGTAGCATATTTCCTAATACAGATATACAAACAAACAGCTCTATGTTCAGAAAGTAAACTCCTCTG
The DNA here is from genome assembly GCF_000696875.1 of Nestor notabilis. Classification (NCBI taxonomy): domain Eukaryota; kingdom Metazoa; phylum Chordata; class Aves; order Psittaciformes; family Psittacidae; genus Nestor; species Nestor notabilis. The sequence continues at coordinate 11,635 of NW_009921373.1, read as the reverse complement.
TGATGACCTGAAATAGTAATGTGGTTCTTTCTCAAGTGTAATTTGGGCTGTCATTGTCATCTAAGTTATCTTTATCCAATCTCCTTCAGGAGCTGGTGGCTGGTCTCCGCTGGACTCAAATGAGCAGCAGTGGCTCCAGGTCGATCTGGGAGACAGAGTGGAGATTGTCGCAGTCGCTACGCAGGGGAGGTATGGGAGCTCAGACTGGGTAACCAGCTATACACTGATGTTCAGCGACACCGGCCGCAACTGGAAACAGTACAGACAAGACGACACCATCTGGGTAGGTCTGAACTGTGGATGTTGTTTGTCCCCAGATCTTCCTGGTTTGGGCTCATTTTAGCATTTGGAGAAGCAGCTTTGGTTTCAGATCAGAGGAGTGCTGTGGTGATGAGAGTGCAGACTCTGCAGGGTGTTTTGATCTAAATGGGTTATGTTACTTACTGTCTGTGTAATACAAGTTTAGGCCCTCAAGACTACATTGTTTTTCAGACTATGAGGATGCTCTGGGCACTCAAAATGACTTGCATGCTTCTGTGCCTGGTTGGCTTTGATTCAGACACACCAGGGTAAATGGAGCTAATCACCTACATAGTTTCTCCAGGAAATATGGAAATTAACTATGTGTCTTACGAAAGCTTGCTGGCCAGAACAACAGAGCTCATGCTGGCAGAGGTGGGTGGTAGATTGCTCCTCGGCTGGAGAAGGCTGGAGCTGCAGCATGAGTTGTGGGATGATTTAGCAGATACACTAAAAATGCTCAAGGCTTTTCCTGAAATTTTAATGCAGACTTGATGCTTGCTGTGTCACAAGTTCTGTGTGTGCCAGGTGCGGTGGGTAGGACTGCTTGCAGTAGCAGTACCACCTCAGGTGTGGATGAACAGTTTAAAAGTCTTCCTTTTATATGGAAAATGTGAATTGTTAGTGAATTGTTAACAAATGCTAGCATCCTCTCTCTGCTATGTTCTGTAGTTCTGAGGGAAAAATAGCCCCTAGAGGCATGACAATATGTGATGGTAAATGAAACACATTCTTCATGAAAATTAAAGGGGATGTTTTAAAAGTGACCAAATAGACTTATGGTTTTGTCTTAAACTTTTCTTTGATTAACACCTTGGTTAAATATTGTGTCACAAAAGCAGGTTTTGCTTCCAGAAAATAATGACTTTGAATAAGAAGAGTTGTGGTGCAGCAGGAAGGGAGAGGGGCTGCTTAATTTTTTTCCTGAACATTTTGCAGACAATTGGGATGCTGTAGAAAGTTAACTTCTGTGGTTTTAAAATCCATTGCATTGCCACTGTCTTTTTATCATGGTTTGATTTAGGGAAAGCTAATGAACTCCTTCCTTTAGAAAAGCAACTTTGACCCAAGGATGATTATAAAGTTCTCAAGTGTGGCTGTGCTTCTGTCACTTCTGAAGTCATATTATTAGGCTGTCATTGCTCCAGATACTTACACCTGTTTTGTTTGGGGTTTTTTTGTTTTTGTTTTTTTGGGTTTTTTTTTTTCTGTTTGTTTGTGGTTTTCTTAATGTTTAAAACGAGCTGAATTTCATTCTGGACTGAATATAGGGATCATTTAACCTGGCTCTTGACTTCCACCCTTATGACTCAGAAATCCAGAACTGAGATATTTTTGCAGACGTGATGTCGTTAAGTGCTTCTTTCCCTGATAATATTATGTGCCTTGTTAAAATTTTGTATTATGATGAATAAATTTTTTATTACATGTCTAACTTTTCAGTCCTTTCCTTTTTGGAAACCTATAACCTTTTATTTTATTTTTTAAAGTTTTTCTTCTTAAATGGAAATTTGAAAGGGCAACACATAGAATTTACCATAGCAAATCTTCCTGCCTTAAGCATCTAGTTTGGTGAGTTTCTGATCTGGCATCTAGTAAGAGCAAACCTAGTAGGCTTTAATTGTGAGTTAGGATTTATTATTAACCTGAACTCTCTTGGTTTCCTTGATCAGGTGAAAAGTTGATTCAGAGTAGACCCTGACACAAGTTCTAAAGTAGACCCTGGAAGCTTGCTTTCTGAAAGGGTAATTTTTGTATGCTTTTCTAATGGAAACCACCATAGGTTACTGAGGATCATTTTGTATATAATTGAGGAAAAATGAAATTAAATGGGATATGGAAAATGTAACACTTTCCATATTTAGATGTTTTTCCCCTCATATTAGTTTCTACAAGCCACACTGACCACACGAGCCAGTAACATAATTCCAGTCCAGAAGAATGATTTGCTCCCCATTCCCAGGCAGAGGACTTGAAGGAATTGTTAGCATGCATTGCCAAACTTTGCTGTTGGGAGTATCCTATAGCAAAAATCCAAAGTGGGCTCATTTGACGTTTCATTAGACTCTACAGTCCACCTAAGCTGACAAGTCTTGTTAACTCCCAGGAGCTTGTATGCCTGCCCATGGAATTAATGAAGATCAATAATTCCTTCTGTGTAATTTTTTTTCTAACTAAAGAGAAAGTTGATTCTTTTTTTCCTGGCACTTCTGGATTTGTTTCACGCAATTAAATTAGATCTTGAGAGCCATTCCCAGCACAAAGAGGAAAGCCAAAGAGGTTTACAGAAGCATGTATAGAATTTCATTTCAAATTTTGCAGTGTTTCTGGTTTATTGGCAGTAATCCTTTCTGTAGGCTTTTTACTAAAAAAAATAGAGTGTGCTGTCCAGCCATATGTTTTTGGAGACCTCATAGCAGCCTTCCAGTATCTGAAGGGGGCCTACAAGGATGCTGGAGAGGGACTCTTCATTAGGGACTCTAGTGGTAGGACAAGGGGTAATGGCTTTAAACTTAAATGGGAACTTTAGGTTAGATCTAAGGAAGAAGTTCTTCACAGTGAGGGTGGTGAGGCACTGGAACAGGTTGCCCAAGGAAGTTGTGAATGCTTCAACCCTGGAGGTGTTCAAGGCCAGGCTGGACAGAGCCTTTGGCGACATAGTTTAGTGTGTGGTGTCCCTGCTCATGGCAGGGGGCTTGGAACTAGATGATCTTAAGGGCCTTTCCAACCCTAACTATTCTATGATTCTATGTTAAAGGTTTTCCTATAAAAGTCAGACCCTTGGACGAAATGAGGACAAGCACAAAATGATGTTTTTCCTAAATACCTGGCTGTTAAATATCTGTAAGGAAAGATCCACATTGCACACTTCTAGAAAAGAACCTTAACTTCCCTTCACTTAAGGGAAGGCAGCAGAGTTGACCATTTCACAGGTCTAGGAAAGCAGCATCCCAGGATAGCCTTCACTGTCACAATCTGTGACAGTGTACACTGTACCAATCTGTCACAAGATTGTTAGTTTCAACCTTAGGAATCTGTACCTGTGCTGGCTTTGGCTGTGGTAGAATTAATTTTCTCTGTAGTCGCTAATATGGGGTTATGTTTTGGATTTGTGCTGGAAACAGCATTGATAATACAGAGATGTTTTAGTTATTCCTGAACAGTGCTTACACAGACTGAAGGCCTTTTCATCTTCTCCTACCACCCCACCAATGAGCAGGCTGCGGGTGAACAAGAAGTCGGGAGGGAATGCAGCCAGGACAGTTGACCCCAACTGACCGTGGCTGTTCCATGTCATATGATATCATGCTCAGCGTATAAAGCTGGGGGAAGGTTGAGTGCTTGGGGACAGGCTACGCATTGGTTGGTTTTCATTTATGTTGCTTGTGTTTCTATGGTTTTATTTCTCTCTTTTATTTTCCTTTCCATTGCAACATTGTTGTTGCTGTTGTTGTTATTGTTGTTGTTATTATTATTATTTTATCTTAGCTTATTATTTAGCTTAGCTCCTGGCTGAGGTTAAACCACAACAGTCCTTTTTGGTGCCCAGTGTGGATTTCAAAGGGTTTAAGATAATAAGAGATTGACCAAAGCGTATTAGAAGGTATTTGTATCTGTTAACAGTCACAGGTCACAGGATTGATCCATTTGTTCTCAATATTAGTTTATCTGATCTGCACCATGCATTTCTTTTTTTTTGCTGTACATGTTAGATTGCTGTTGGTTTTTGCAGTTTACTGTGCTCTCTAATGATTAGTGGTGTTTTGACTGGGAGATTTGTTATTAAAACATTGACCTTGAGCTTAATCTAGTATTTGGGCTCTGTACTGAAGCCATTACTGTATTTTAGATACCATCTCATGGAGACAATTAACAGCTATACTTCTTCCTCTGAGAGCTCTTTTTGTGAAGGAAATACAGAATGGCACCTGTGCTACCTTTTTCTGTGATCATTTCTCCCTTGTTACAATAACTTTTTGGTATCTTGGATGTCCTTGGGTTAAAATCCTTCTAATACTATTTCTTAGGAATATTACTTTGATATTTTTCTAAGGTTAACAAGCAATTTAAGAACACGATCCAGGCTCTTTGAGAGTATGGTCATGGGTGGTACAGCATGTGGGGGAGCGTGGGAATCTAGAGAACTTCTCATCTTCAGTGGTCTGGAACTTAACTCTTAACAACTATAGGATCCTGTTGAAGAGATAGAATGTTTGGGGAAAAATTAAATAAAAAAAGCCAGGACTTACTACACTGTGCTGGGCCTTGGCCAGCATCTGCCAAATACTGCCAGTATTATGTAGCACCCTCAGGAAGAAGAAAGGGAAAACAAACTAACAGACACTGTGGCTAAACCAGACACACTAAATCAGTCTAAAAAAAAGAAACTATGTCTAAAAAGAAACAATAGCAGCAGTAGTCAGCTCACAGCTTGCTTAGTAGGGGATGAAAACCTTCTCCTAAGAGGGAGCAGGAGAAAGACTCAAAAGACGCAGCGTATTCTGCAGCAGGGCAGTCACAAGAAAAGGAACAGGCTGAAATCATAAATGTTACAGAAACCACCTGATCCCTACCTCCAAGTGAGCTGCAAGATATGCAAAAGGATTTTAGCTGTCAAACAGGTGGGCTAATTCTCAGCTGGTTACCCGATGCTGGGATATTGGGGCTAGTAGCCAGGAATCGAAGGGTAAAGAAGCCTGGCAGCTAGATTCTCTTGCTAAGGATAAGGCCATTACAAAGGGATTGGAACAAAGGCAGGAGTCCTCAGTCTTTGGCAGTGACTGCTGTCAAGTGTGAAGGACAGCTATGCCTTCAAGGAAAAATTTTCAAATTCCCAAAGCAAATAGACCGACATTGATATCCAGCGTGCGAGGGAACTGGATCTGATCTATAACAACCTGTGTGATGGCCAGGCATCCAAAGACCGAGAGGAAATCCAGCCCATGTGGTAAACGTTTTTGTGAAATGCGTTGATGTCATACACTTGCACCCTGGTGATGGTCAGCAGGACAGACACAGAGGCACCAACTGTAGAAGAACTGACCACACAACTGAGAATATGAAGATAACCTCACTTCCTCCATGTGTGCCTGTCTTCCTGTGGACAAACTGACCCCAAAAAAGTCCAAGCAAGCTGAAAAGGGTAGGTGTTACACACTCCAACCAAGGCCTCAGCTATTAAAAGCCAGCTTTTCTCTGTTCAAGGGAAAGTGTACTGGTGGCACACAGCATGTGCAACGCTGTAGTTCTTCCTGCACAACCAGGGGGACAACATGAGGGAGGGGGATGGTGAACTTCCCTGGAGACTAGAAGCTTGGGTACAGGAAGTGTGAGCTAAAACAAGAACTAGAAAGCATCCCTCCAGGAAAATTACTGCTCCAGTGTCTGTTGGGCAGAGTAGAAGGGCTGATCATACTTTTAACCCTGATAAAAGAACTTCCGTTTGCAGTCACAAAAATCAAGTAATGAAGTCTCCAACCAGGAATAGAGGGGCCTTGCCTTCGGCCAGGCAGAGGAAAGGGACACTGAGGTTTACTGAACTATATGGATTTGATGGCCTGGCGCATCAGCCCCACATGAATATAAAGCTCCAGTGGATGCTGATGTACATTGTACTCTAATACCATCAGATTACAAAGAGACAGACTCCATCTGTATTTCTGGAGTGAGAGGAGGATCCCAAGAACTGTCTGTGTTGGAGGCTGAGGTGAGCCTAACTGGGAATGAGTGGCAAAGGCATCCTATTGTGACTGGTCTGAAGGCTTCATGCATTCTTGGCATAGACTGCCTCTGGAGAGGGTACTTCAAAGATCCAAAAGGGTACTGATGGGCTTTTGGCATAGGTGCCTTGGGTATAGAGAAGATTGAACAGCTGTCTAGCTTGCCTGGTCTCTCAGAGGATCCTTCTGTGGTGGGATTGCTGTGGGTTGAAGAACAGCAGGTGCCAGTTCCTACCATGGCAGTGCACTTGCAACAGTATCACACCACTTGAGACTCCCTGGTTCCCATCCCTAAGTTGATCCTGTGACTGGAGACTCAAAGAGTGATCAGTAAGGCATATTCACCCCTTAATAGTCACATACCGCTAGTGCAAAAAAATGTAACAGAGTGGAGGCTAACAGTGGATTCCTGAGGTCTGAGTGAAGTCACACCGCTGCTGAGTGCTGCTGTAGCAGATGTGCTAGAACTCCAAAATGAGCTGGTGTCAGAGGCTGCCAAATGGTATGCAACAGGTGATATTACCAGTGTGTTTTACGTGATCTCTCTGGCAGCAGAGTATGGGCCACAGTTCGCACTCACATGGTGGAATATCCAGTATACCTGGAACCAACTGCCCCATAGGTGGAAACACAGTCCTGCTGTTTGTCATGGATACAGGCTGCACTGGAACAAGGTGAGACTCACACCTCGACTGTGGTGATTTAACCCCAGCTGGGAACTAAGCACCACACAGCCACATGCTTTCTCCCCCTGCCAGCAGGATGGTGGCAAGAGAATTGGAAGGGTAAAAGTGAGAAAACGTGTAGGCTAAGAACAGTTTAATAATTGAAATAAAATAATAGTAAATTGTAATGAATAGGTACATAACAAAGAAAGAAATAAAACCCAAGACAGACATGTGATGCAAATGAAAACAATTGCTCACTGCCAACCAACTGCCCATCCAGTCCCCAAGCAGTAGCCCACCAGCAAGCTTTCCCCCAGTTTGATATGCTGAGCATTATGTCATATGGTTGGAATATCCCTTGGGTGGTTTGGGGTCAGCTGTCCTGGCTGTGTCCCCTCCGAACTTCTTGTGCACCCCAGCCTACTGCTGGTGGGGTGGTGTGAGAGGCAGAAAAAGACTCGACTCTGTGTAAGCACTGCTCAGCAGTAATAAAAACATCCCTGAATTATCCACAGTTTTCAGCACAAGTCCAAAACATAGCCCATGCTAGCTGCTATGAAGAAAAAGAACTCTACCCTAGCCAAAACCAGCACATTCTCCCTTTCTTTTTCAGGTGTGGGGAAGGGCATCTGTTAAAGCAGGTTTCAAGGTAGGAGTCTCCTATGTCAGTGCAAGGTAGTAAGTTAATAGTTTACGTCTCATCCACAGGAAGTGGAGGGGTTAAAATCTAGGTTATTTTGGAAAATGCACCATTTCAGAAATCTCAGATGATTGGTTGGGAAACACATCCCTTCCCACGGCTTTAAGTTTAAAGATTTTTCTCTCTGTCCTTAGGACAGGATTTTAGTACTATGTCCCGATGGACTTTGAGCTTTTCCAGATTTCCTTTTTAAGTTTTTGTGTATGGCTAAAAGGTTTAGAAGTTTACCTACTTCGTTGCTTTTTGTTTCAGAAATCTGTACTGTGCCTAACTTAAGAAGTGGTCAAAACTCATTGATAGCTCAGACAGGGCTGTGAAATCTGAATCATTATTTCCTGGAGATCATTTAGATCGATATAAAATACTGTATAAATATAAAATACTGATATGCACTGGACCTGTCAGGTTCACTGATACAGCTTTTATTTTAGTAAAACTATCTGGAAGTTTGTGCTTTGCTGCTTGGATGTTACTGAATGTCTTACACTAATAGCTTATTGGTGAAAATATCATTCATCTGCAGCTGTTGAAAGCGAAGGTTATGTAGCAGTATAAGGGATCTAGATAGTCTGGTGAATTTGTTTTCTAAAGGTAGTATAACTATGTGGAGAACCATTTGACAGAATAACAATATACTGAATTGCTGAAAAAAAGGGTGCAAGAAGTACCTGCATTTCAAGGCAAGTGTTCGATTTCAAGTAGAAATTGGAGGCTTCGCTTTGTTTTCGTATAGTTTGCTTTCCAACAAAGGAAAACATGGTGTTGAAATTTCTTCTCTACTATGTCTGTTAAACTAAAACTGGCAGAAATATTTAATCTCTACTCAACCTAAGTCAATTTGAACTGCAATTTCTCCCAGGCCATCTGCATGATCCAGAGACAAAGTTATGGCCTATTCCCAGCTGCCTATACTATAGTGGTCTCTTGGAGGAGGATGTACTGGCACAGCCTTTCCCTGCTGCATGTCATGGGCCATTAGTCACATGATGGTGGAGCCAGCAGGAAGGCAGTAGCCCCTTTCATAATCCCTGGGTAAATCTGCCTGGATGAAACTTTTCCTAATCATGTCTTCATGATTTCTGATGCTCCATATTGCAAGTGGAGCTTCTGAGGAGCTGTTTCCAGCCATCTGGATGTAGGTTTTGTCCACCCATATGGCATATGTGTCCTTCAGTGCATCTGAAACCTGGGTACATAAATTCTTTATTGGGCTGCTGCTAAGACAAACGTTTGCCCACCAGTATATATGACATATATCTAGTAAAAATTCTTTTCTCTTTATAGAGATTACAAGGCTTATTATCTTCCTCTCATGGCATGCATACAGCTCCCATCAACTTCACTGTTAATGAGTGCTGCATAGACAGATCACGAGCAGAATCAGAAAACCTCTTATATTTTCACTTAGCCTATGTTTATGATGTTAGTAAATTCTGCAGCTGGAGTTGAAGACAAGACAGATTAGCCATTTAAAACCAATTTTCCAACCCCATTTGTATTTAAATAATCTTGTTACAAAAGGACTCTGTGGTTCAGAGCAAACTAGACTTATAATTATATTTTCAATATGGATAAATCAGTTGTGTGTGGACACACTAGCTATTGATTAGGAGACATAAAACATAAATCCTATTGCTTGTAAGAAGTAAATGATTTTTCAGTGTTTTTAAGTGTTGAATAATTCAGAATTTACTTTACCTGCATACGCACACAGCTTCAGACAGTCCAAATTGTGTATATTACTGGGACAAAAATGTGGGCTGTGATACAATGCTATTTCATTTCAGATAGCAATTTTTATTCTATCTGTATTGAAAAATACATTATAAAGCTGAAAATGCAATTATGCAGGAAGACACTAAGGAAAGGGGATGGAGTAGGCATAGATGTATGCAACAGAAGGCAAAAAAAAGATGTTCTTTAGACAAAGTTTTGGAAGGAGAAGGGGAAGTTGTGGAATTGAAGATAAAGGGAGACTGCTTCTACAGTGATGGAGAAGGCTCTTATATTAGAACAATGAATCTCTACGGAAAGGCAGTGAAGGGGGAAAATGGCATAGATAGCGGGGAGATAATTCATACTCTGAGCAAACATCTGCACATATTAAGCAGAAGTTTGGAGTTTACTGTTAGTTGGTGAAGCTTCTTATGCATCTGCTCTCAACTGCATGTGGAAGGGAGAAGATGGCTTCAGGTGGAAGGGGGACTATAACCCCTGGCTCTAATGCTAGATCACGATAGGAAGTGCATCTCTGGTGTTGGACCATCTAGGTCATGCAAGGTACAGAGCACCACTTTCCCCCATGGGGAAGTGCCAGTGTCAGTTCTGCTTGTTGCAGGTGTGAGGGCACCACACAAGGGCTGAAGAGTTGACAGGACTCTAAGGATGCATTAAGAGTATGTAGTTCTCAGGGGAGCAGGAGACATGTTTAATAGAGGTGATGAAGATCCCTTGCATCCCCTTTTCTCAGGGAAATTCTTACTTGCCTGTGTGAGCTTTTGCTGAACCCGAGGCTTTTGGAATGAAATCTAGAGGAGGGTTTCTCTTAATTGGCTTATAAATCTACAGGAATACTGTAAACTTTTCCATTTCCACCTTAGCTGGATAATGATTGTGGAACGGTTTTGGTGAGTTAATTATTGTGAACATAGTTAGAATATTCAACTTCTTGTCAGATTTATAGCGGTACTAATTTATCCTAAACCATCTTTTAGTTCCTAGTTCTAACACCCTCCAAGCAATGCCAGAGCAAAAATCTACCTGTAGTGAGAAGTCCTACAATTACTTGTATTAGAGAATGACTTTCTGCTTATCTTTATATAATGCTTCCTGCTGTACTATTATCAGATATATTTAATCTCTTCTATGCACAGTTATTATTGCCAAGCTAATAGATGTTAAACAGTACCTATGGATAATTTTATTTTCCCTCACCTTTGCTGTAAGAAGGAAAGAAGAAAAGAAAAGACCAGTTGCTTCTTTGAAGGAACCAATTCAGTCTTGCTGCAGGGAAGCAATGTTTTTCAGAAGTTTTCATCACTTTTCCTGTAAAAGCTCTGTTATTACAGGTTTAGAAGACGTGGCCATTGCTGTATTTAGAACTGTTGTGGTTGAAGACTGCTTGGTTCCGAGATGCTCTTTGGATATTACTGATTTGCTTCTAATTCTGGTTTAGCTTACTGAGCTAGCTGGAAACTTAGCTTCTTGAGCATGTTCTCAGGAAATCTGTCTTGTCTTGATATGGCCAGGGCAGTTCTCCCATTGGAATGATAATTCAAAGTGTCAGTATATCTGTTTTTGTTAAGTGCACTCTGTATGGATTTATGCCTGAATAAAATGGATATACTTAGATTGCAAATTACCTTTTAGTGTTGAGATACTTGAGTTAGCCTTAAGCTAACTGAATTTTGTATAAATTTTGTGACCTTACATTGTGCTTTTATAGTTGGTTAACTGTAAAGCTATATTAAGGTGCAGTCTAGGGAATTTAATGCTGATACTAACATGATATCCATCAGTAATGTTTTAGCTAAGTCTCCATGCTTGGTATTTGGGAGCAGTTCACCCTGACACAGAAAACTGCAAGAAATCTGGTTATTTGTAGCCTGTGCCGTCATCACTGACCTCCCAGTCTCATTTCTTCACAAGTTGACTGAAATGTACCTTTTCTGTAACCATTTAGCAAAGGAAGGCTGTGAAGTGTTCCTTGATTTCTCATTTCCATATCCCGAATCTGTACACTCTTAGCTTTCTACTGCTTCATGGTAGAGACTACAAGGTGTGACTTCATAGTGCTGGCCCTAA
>NW_009921373.1:0-431 GCF_000696875.1 Nestor notabilis | reverse complement strand
AGAGTGGTTGGCATGGTTCTGCTGGGTGATACCTGGCCTGAGCACATCTTCCAAACATTTCCAGCAGATTTGTCTACCACAGCCAGAAAGCTATTGTTTTCTACAAAGGCTTCTACAAAGAGAGTAAATATTAGTGGCAGCACACTAAGATGGCTAATATGGAAAACAGTGGACATTTCCTCTCAGATGGGGGATTTTATACAGCAGCTCCCTTATTCCGGCTCTTTAGAAAAGACAGGCCTGGCAGACGGGGAGGGGGAGTTGCTATTTATGTCAATGATAGGCTGGAGAGTATGGTACGCTGTCTGGGGATAGTTGATGAGTCAACAGAGAGCTTATGGATCAGGGTCAAAGGGAGAACAGCGATGGGGGACATACAGTGGGGATCAGCTACAGACCGCCTGACCAGGAGGAATCTCTGGATGAAGCAC
>NW_009921372.1:0-1951 GCF_000696875.1 Nestor notabilis | reverse complement strand
TGGACCACTCAGTGGATAAAGAACTGGCTGGATGGCTGCACGCAAAGAGGTTTATGGCTCAATGTCCAGTTGGAAAGCAGTAACGAGTGGTGTTCCTCAGGGATTGGTGTTGGGACCTTTCTTGTTTAACATCTTTGTCAGTGGCATGGACAGTGGGATTGAATACGTCCTCAGCAAGTTTGCCATTGACACCAAGCAGTGTTATTCAGTTGATACGCTGGAGGGAAGGGATGCCATCCAGAGGGACCTGGACACACTTGTGAGGTGGGCCGATGCCAACCTTACGAAGTTTAACCAAGCCAAGTGCAAGATCCTACATCTGGGTCAGCACAACCCCAGGCACAGATACAGGTTGGGCAGAGAAGAGATTCAGAGCAGCCCTGTAAGCCAACCATATCCTAGGCTGCATCAAAAGAAGTGTGATCATCAGGTTGAAGGAGGTGATAGTGCCCCTCTACTCTGCTCTCGTGAGACCTCACTTGGAATATTGTGTCCAGTTCTGGTGTCCTCAACATAAAAAGGACATGGAGCTGCTGGAGGAAGTCCAGAGGAGGGCCACGAGGATGATAAGAGGCCTGGAGCACCTCCTGTATGAAGACAGGCAGAGAGAGTTGGGGCTGTTCAGCCTGGAGAAGAGAAGGCTGCGTGGAGACCCCATAGCAGCCTTCCAGTATCTGAAGGGGGCCTATAGGGATGTTGAGGAGGGACTCTTCATGAGGGACTGTAGTGGTAGGACAAGGGGGAATGGCTTCAAACTTAAACAGAGGAAGTTTAGATTAGATATAAGGAAGGAGTTCTTTACTATGAGGGTGGTGAGGCACTGGAATAGGTTGCCCAAGGAAGTTGTGAATGCTCCAACCCTGGACGTGTTCAAAGCTAGGTTGGACAGAGCCGTGCGTGACATGGTTTAGTGTGTGGTGTCCCTGCCCATGGTAGGGGGGTTGGAATTAGGTGACCTTAAGGTTCTTTCCAACCCAAACCATTCTATGATTCTATGATAATTGTATCATAAATTCCCTCTGTTCTTAATATTTAATGATATTTGAATATTGAAAAGATCACTAAAACCAAATCTTTATATAAATAATTCTGCAGATTATTGTAAAAGGAGCAATAAAAATCAAAAGTAATTAAGAAAAAGAAAAAACACCTACTTTAAAAGTTCTGATTTCTTTTTTTATTGTAGAGAATCTGAAATGAAACTGAAAACTTTAGACACTCGCCAGTTCTTGTATTATTCTTAATCAATTCGGTTCTTAATTTACTTAATCAATTTCCATGTAATGAAATACATGGAATGTAGTGAAATGTTTAACATTTTTGTCAGCAATATGGACAGTGGGATTGAGTGCGCCCTCAGCAATTTTGCTAACACCAAGCTGTGTGGTGCGGTCAACACGCCGGACAGAAAGGATGACACCCAGAGGGACCTTGACAAGCTTGGGTGGGCCGGTACTAACCTCATGAAGTTTAACCAAACCAAGTGCAAGGTCCTACACCTGGGTCGGGACAATCCCAGGCGCAGCTTCAGGTTGAGCAGAGACTGTATTGAGGTGTTGGTTGATGAGAAGCTCACCATGAGCTGGCAGCGTGTGCTCGCAGCCCAGAAAGCAAACCGTATCCTGGGCTGCATCAAAAGAAACGTGACCAGCAGGTTGCGGGAGGGGATTCTCCTCCTCTATTCCATTCTTGTGAGATCCCACCTGGAATACAGCATTCAACCCAGGGGATCCCAATATAAGAAGGGCTCAACAGGTTCACCTGGGGCAAATTAAAACTCTGCATAAATTTATTCTTATATCTTTGTGGCCTGGGAACTGAGACTGAAAGTAAAGGTTCAAATCAGTGAAAACCAGGACTGAAATAAAGACCTTTCAAACCACGAAAGAGTTCTAACCAATAACAATAAGAGGGCAATGTCTCCTTTCTAGAGCTGGGTTCTTAAGTCAGA
>NW_009921371.1:46680-51778 GCF_000696875.1 Nestor notabilis | reverse complement strand
AAAAAGTCATTCATTATACCATGAATATTGCTTATCTTTCTGAACAGATATGGTATTGTTTGTTAAGCCTCTTTTCACATAAGTTTCCCAGGTAAGACTGTGGCACTCAGGGATGTGTTCAGGTACGCCGCTGTGATTTTTTTTATCACTTAAACAATAGCGATCATTTTACTGAAGCTGTTCAGCACAAACCTGAAACTGGTTTCCCCTACTGAAAGCTCAAATAATAAGGTGACACTGGAGCATCACATTTGTCCAGGTGACTTCTCCTGATTTTAATGACAGGGTTCTGCACTCAGAAAAGTTCTCCTATAAAATCACTATTAAATTGCCAGTTTGTGTGTCGGTTCTGCATGCTGTGGGCAGCTGGGAGGATGCTGCCCACTGGAGATGGTGTGCTCTGACCCACCAGGAGGAAAAAATAGATATTATGTGTTGTTTGGCCAGATGCCCTTACATTCTGCATTTGGCCCAGTGAATTGCCTGAACTCTGATTGATAATAAAGTCTGATGGAGCACTAGGAGCTTCCCTGAGGAGGACAGTTATTTTCAGTAAGGCAACTAGGGTTGGGTTTTGTACAAAGAGGGGGAAAAAAGGAAGAAAAATAATCCTGTGGATGTGAAAAAGATGAGGAGATGCTGGTCAGGTCCATAATTATTTTGGAGATATTACCTGGTGTTTCTGTAATCTGTAATGTGATCTAGCAGTGATCTTGGGCATATTTTTAGATGCTTTAGTGCAAAGAACATGTGTAAACTGTAACCATGAGCTCCAGAAAGCAAAGTTACCAATTCTAAAGCCCAGACTTGTTCTGGAAACATGGTTGCACACAGCTAGGGATTCTGGGGTTTCATTTAATTTGATTTTATATGGTATCAGTGAATTTCTCTTTTTCTTTTTTTAATACTTTATTTATTCTTCCATGCAAATAAATTTAGAATCTGGTAAAGGAGTATTTCTTAGCACAGATGTGCTGCCCATAGGCAGCTGCAGTAGAACACCCAGCCAAGGGCTATGGCTGCAGCTCTTCACTAAGAAAAATAACTAGATGTGTGGAAAATGATGCTCAGAGAAGATCATGATGGGACATAGCTTTCCTGGGAAACTTTAAAAGGCATTTGGCCATCTTCATATTACTTCTTTTTAGCTGTTCAAGTGTGGTAAGACATGCTTTGAGTAGAGCACAAAAGCATAAGCATCACAAATTGTAAAGACAGTGGATCTTCCTTATCCTTGCTGTAAGCAAATTTGCAGTAGCTGTTGCAACAGCAGAAGGCAACAGTACCATCAGATCTCCAAAACTATCTCTATTTTGACAGATAAGGCACACAAGTGACTGAAATTTAACTTCATCTTGGCCCCTGCAGCGTGCTCAGTGGAGTTCCTGAAGACAGGATGTGGAAATTTGACAGTATCATCAAACATCTCCAAAGCCCAAGATGTATCAGTTGAATACTTGTGAAGTAGCTCAAAATCTGTGAATTAAGTGTTCTGTAGTTTCAGCAAAGTTCCAACACTTCTACTTAAGCTCTTAAGAAGAGAGCTTAATTTTAAATGAATGAAAATTTAATATTATTTTCAACTTTAATATTTACTGCATATTATTAAATTACCAAGGCCCATGACAATGTCCTCAGTCAACGCTTTAAATAGTTGGCTGTAAAAATGGCAGTCAAGAATTTTTCCAGGGATTTCCTCATGCAAACAGTTCATAGTGATGCTCGGGTCTACCAATACCATTCTCTTGAGATCTTCTCTCCAATCTAAACAAGAGCTAGAAACATTTCAAGTACAATATTAACTATCCTTAAAGAAATAAGATATAAATTAACACGCTCTGCACATATGCACACCGTTAACAAGCCACATGCCATGCCTGGAATAAAAAAGACTCCTGATCAATATAAAATATTTATTACATTGAGCTTCCAGGTGCCCACAGGTGGGGAGGGAGCATGGAGCCAGTGGTAGGTAGGACCTGCTCACGAGCATCTCGGGAGCTGAGAGGAAGAGGGGGAAGGAGGAGGTGGATGGTGGGCTGATGTGTTCACCCTGCGGTCCTTGTCCTCTCTGCCACATCCACACAACATATCACTCTGTAGGTACTTATTCTGCCATTTTATGTTTGACTGAGCTGGCAGGTCTATTAAAAAGTTATGGACTGCTTCACTGTAATTTACATTAACTAAAATTTGACTGCTCCAATCCTATGATATTACTCATTTAAAAAGTAAATCAATACCATATTTTATTTCAGTGCAATGGCTGGTAGGTTTAACTTTTCAGTGGTATTTCTCAGAGGTTTCCTTTCCCATCAGAGTCCCTTCATGGCTAGAAATGCCACTTTTTTTAGAGCTGTTGCTTTCCTGTTAAGCATTTTAGCAGCTTCAGAGAGGCAATACATGTGTCCCTGCCAGCCTTCCGTGGAGAAGGACTGCATGTCAAAACAGCATACAGCCAATTCAAAACTGCTCCTTTCCTTGCTCCTCAAAACTCTCTCATTTCAAATAAATGAAGCAGCTGCTGAGTTTCCAGGCTGCTGCATCACAATGCCACAGGACCCAGAGACCCTGCCTGGGAGCTGACAGCTGAGTTTTGCCAGGATTTTTACCTTACTGGTGGCAATGCCTTCAGAAAACTTCCTTTTGACAGGATTTAACAGGATTTAATGTTATTTAACAGGATTCCACGACCAGCACCACCCCCAACCCTGCCGCCCCCAGGGAAGAGATTAACTCATTCAAGGTTTGCAGAAAATATTTCACTTCATCTGCTTGGATGAAGAATTACCCTCACAAAAATGGAGGATAAAGGCAGTGGATAGGGATGCTGGCTGGATTCTTGGAAAGCATGGTTGATGGAGAAGCTCTGTTTATACATCCAAAGAGCAAATACTAAATTTTTCTGAAGTGTTGAACAAAGGCTTTTCACCAGATGCACATGTCCTAGCTCCAGCAAAGGCAGAGCAGGGCATAGAGGGAGAGGAAATACTATCTCCTAGCTGCGATCCCCCTGCAGGTCTAGTTTATGCTGCTGAAGTGCTAGTCTCTTATGCAATACATGTATCTTTTAATCAGACGTGTAATTGCATTTAATTAAGACCACTGCCTTCAGTAATAAAGAGCATGAAAATAGTAAATAGAGAAGTCAAGTGCAGATTGAACCTTGAGCTATTAAGCAGTGAAATGATTTAGTAGAGCACTGGCTTTAACAGGGAAGCCTATTGGATTTTATAAAGTATTTAAAGGCAATTGTTTTCTGGGGGGGGTAGTGGTGGGGGTTTAATGAGCTGCTCCTCAGCTGGAACAGAGACATCTCCACCTGGTTATCGTGTTGGTGATAGAGATGCTGATTGGAGCTATGATGGTAAAAATGCTGCAGCTGGAGCTCATGGGCTTAATGAAAGTGTTTCTTGTGAGGAGCTGTGATGTTGCAGCTTGTAGTGGAGAAGCGACCTCCAGCTGCTGGTATGGCTGAGAGAGCTCGCAGGTTTCACCTTGTGGAGTAAGAGTATGTCTCTGAAGATTCCAGGTATGGCTTTATGTTTGTAAATTAATCTTGCTGTTCAGGGCTGTGTTTTGTGTGCCTGGAGGCGAAGGAAGGAAGGTCTCTGCCCCTGTAGCAGAGGGTGGGAGCTGCTGGCAGTGCAGCAGCTGAGGAAATTCCCCAGCCTTTAGGAATGGGACCCAACCTGGGAAAATAACTGCTGAATGATCTGGAAGGTGCTGATAGCAGGGGATGCACCCAGTTGTGCACTGTCCTTGCCAAATCTTGTCCATGGTTGGCGACAAGATGCTGGGAAAGGAAGGAGTGAGGTATCTGTAACCCCTGCAGAGCTTTCCTTGTGAAGAAGTTCCAGAAAAAATTTTGGAAAGGGAATACCACCCTGTGTGCACCCTTCTCCTGTGGTAAAGAAAACACCCAGCTGGTCTGTGACAATGGCTGTGTGACTTGCTTTCCCTTTAGGCTCTTGGCAAGAGGGATGAGGTATAACACTCAGGGCCACCCTGCTTGGAGTTGCAGCTTTGGTGTGTGTTGGCATGTAGGCAGGACCCTGCCTGTCTAGCCTTGCCTAAAGCACTCCATTGAAGCAGTTTGCAACTATGCATCTTGTGAGGGATTAAATGTGATGAAAGTGCCTTTGAAATCTGCATGTGTAACCCAAATGCAATGGGGCTGAACTGTACAATTGTCCTCCAGCATGAGCACACACATGCTCTTTTGGCATCTGATGTACTGGGGATACAGGAAAAAATTGTAACTCTAATGAATTTATCTGGTTTTGTGTATACAACACTGATGTTAAGCAAATACTTTTCCTAGTAACAATTCAGGAGCTTTCTGAGGAAGCCGTAAGTTCTGTCTGGTGCAGCAGAGCATGTCTGTATTGCTTTTTTTTGGAGGATCTCTCTAAAGGACTTTAAAACTTCTAGTATAGGTCTTGATTTCATGCAGTTTGGAGGTGAAAGAAGTAGTGACAAATACCAAACCTAACTTTGACATTAAAGATGATCTTCCTTGGGGAAGAGATTATACTGGGGCAATTGGAATTGATAACATATATTATGTTTGCAAGAGGCACAAAATCTGTTATACCCGATTCCCTGTTTGTCTGTATTCCAAAAATGTCTTCTCACAGTGACAGTTGGAAACTAAAGCAGAACAAGCTTCAGCATTTTAGCAAAGTCTTGGGCAATGTGAGACTGCATGTTGCTTTCCTGAGTAGCTTGTCTTTCTGATAGGCATAATGAAGACAATTAAGCCTGTTTTCTCCTTTTTTGTTGTTGCTCACAGTATGGTGAGAGCATATGAGCAGTTCCTGCAAACAAGCTTTTCAATCATGTTTATTGTTCCTTGACATTCTTTACAACATCTTAAAACCCACAGCTGCATAGCGATGCGGCTGCCCTGCATGTTGAGTCTCCAGCGTGCATCAGGGGCTTTATGATGCCTGTATTAGAACTCAGCGAGTTAATTACTGCCATTAGAGGTTATGGCTCAGGAACTGCTAATCAAACAAATGGTGATGAAATGCATGTTCAGTTTTGCCCTTTTTACCGTTTTTGGCTCCTTATTGTGGGGGAACAGTATAGTGCA
>NW_009921371.1:31890-46649 GCF_000696875.1 Nestor notabilis | reverse complement strand
CTCTTTCCAGGTCATTTTTGGAAAAAAAATAAGGCTTTTCTTACAAATAATTATTGCTATTTTAAGAGGCACAGGAGCTAGGGAATCAAATCTGCACAACCCCTCAGACTCTTAAGAAGGGATCTTTTAGGAAGAGAAGGGTGCAAGTCAGCAATACTTTGCAATATAAAGGACTGTATTTTGGAAGTGAGACAAGGGCCCACAGACATGTCTGGGACTGACATGGAGATGGAGATGAGAACATTAACTGTTCTTTCTCCAAAGTTCAGTTGCAGAGAAAAGGGTGTTTGCATATTCATTGTCATAGACAACTGCAATTTTTCACTGGCAAATTGGCTGTCCTTCGTAAAAAAGCAGGTCCTGCTCCAAACTTGTGTGACCAAGCCCTGGGGATTTAAAGCAGGCAAATGCTGTAGCGTGATGCATGGGGAAAGGTGGGGCATAGAAAGGCAGATGTGGGGCTTTGGCAGGGCTAAAGGTGGACATCTGCAGCCAGACCTTCCAATTTGACATAGCACTATGTCCCACCAGGCTGAAGACTGTCCCTGTGCCTTCACTTGAGGTCTATGGGACTCTGGCCCGTGGCAGCTAAGCTAGTGGCTAAGCACTTTGGGCAACAGGGTCGATCTGTATGCTGCACTTAAGCAGATTCCTCTGCAACTGTTAACAGACACCTGGAAAACATGACTACAGGAATTTTTGTTTGACCTTTCATCAACATTTGCCTCCAAGTAGAACTGCAAGGAGTCCACCTGTAATGTGTTGGGGTTTTTTTCCTGAGTTTATCAGGGCTTCAATCTTACGTTTCTCTGTAGCAATTGTTTCTTCCAGGGGTGCAAATGAAAACTTCAGATAACTTTTGAAAACCTTGTCATTATCTGTGATGTGCTGCTATAAATTTTCTAACACATTAAGTTGTTAGTGCTTTTACTGTGTATTCCTTGAAGATGTATTTTAACAAGGACTGTAAATCTCTGGAGCAGATCAATGTTATTTTGAAAGCCGGTGTCTTTGATGCATTGCTATGTGATGGCATGGGTGTTCCTTACCATATTAATGCACAGGCATATCCAGGCTGGGTATTGCTTTTACTGAAGTCAATGAAAAATGAACCATTGGTTTCAGTGGAAGAAAGCACACATTTTTTGGGGGAAATATCCTTCTTTCTGTTTTACAGTAGATATCTAATGTTTTATATTTATGAAAGAAACCTTGAATAGTTATTTACCCACACATGGCAACTGTGGGCACGTATGTGGAGGTTAACTCAGCACAAATTCATCACTGGTGACCCAACCTGAAGAACCCACACATGCTGTGCAAGCTACTTCTTGTATCCCCTCTTGACCTGCACTTCAGAGTACCAAAATCCTAAGTGCCCCAGGCCTCTCAAACTGGAGATAAGAGTATGCATTCTTGCCTATGGATCATCAGTTTTAGACCACAACAGACAACGTTTAAGGGACTTTTCAATGACAACCTATGTAGAAGTGACCGCAATATTGCGACTGCTGTGTGGTAAAAAGTCCCAGCAATATATCTAGTGGTGAAAATTATGTAAAAACCTTATTAGTAAACTACTATAAGAATTTATAAGCCTAAATACAGTTTGTAAACCAGTGTTTAAACCATGGTTGCTATGTACATGCTGAACAAGATGTACAGCATCATGCACCTTTGAATGATACAAATACAAAATAGGCAATGCTAAACAGGCTGCTGTTGCTCTTAAAAGATCTTTTCTGTTCATTAAGTTGTCTGATGCTGTCATCTAATGTTTTGGGATCAATGCTATTCTGGACTGCATTTGTGCTGCTATTAGTTTTTGTTGTGGTATTTCCTGTGAGTGAGATTTATACTTGTACTATGTTAACACCATTTTGCATGCTGCTGTGCCTGCTGCCCAGGGGCTTGAATTGATTGAATAAGAGAAACCTTTGCTAGCTTATTGATTTTCATTTATCCAAGCCCATCTGTTTATGCTGTGTCCAGGTATGGGACTAGTACATGTTTGAGGTGTCTGTGGTATAGGCTTGTTATTATGACTAAATATTAGCAATGTGTATGTGATGGAAAATAAAAAAACAAATAGATGGGTTGGGGTTTTGTTGGGTTTTTTTATTTGGTGGTGGTGGTTTGTGGGTTGTTTGGGGTTTTTTTTGCTGTGTTTGTTTTTTTTTTCTTTTTTTAATAAAGTAAAAATCATACATTTCAACCCAATTAAGAACTTGCGGGTTCAGTTTGGAGCACTTAATGCTGTGGGCTTGTCTGGTTCTGTTGGCGTCAAAGCTGTGTGCTCTGAAGCCCTGGTCTCCGTCAAGTTGCTCAGCACTTCAACTCACTGACCTGAAATACAGATAATAACCCAAGTAGTTACTGTTCCTTTAAAAAAAAAAAATAATCAAAGCAAGGTGTTGTTTTCTCCCAGCTGGATTGTATCTGTCCTTAGGCAGAAGCACTTTGAGATCAGAACTGGCCTTCTGTCATGGAGCAAAGTGACTTTTTGTGTGCTGCTGTGATGTCCTTCAGGAAATGTAGGACAGCTGCTCCAGCACAAGCCTTTGGACCCTTTTATGGGGCGATGATATCTACACCAGGAGCTCCCTGGTGTGCAAGCAGTTGCCCTCTCATCTAGTTTGAAAGGAATAATGCTGAATCTGGGGTTTGGGATCATGGCTTGGGCATGTGGGAAACCTTTGGCTGGCTGTGTGGTTTGTCTGTCTGATTACTTGTATTTTGGCTACATGTAAAACCAAGACCAAACTCCTCTCTCATCAGGTGGTATTGTCATGATTATCTGGTTCAGCTTCACACAAACCCCCATCCCTCCCATCCTACCCACCCACACCCCTCCTTCCCCACCCCCCCCAGTTTATTTGGTAAATGTGGCTTTTTTGTCTGCCTTTTCTATCATTGAAAAGCAAGTAGTACATACCTCTGGTCATAATACTCAGATTCTGTGAAAGCCTCTGGCATCCCTGCAAGGACAGAAATGGCACACATTGAAAACAGGTCCTCCTGAAAGCAGAGAGAGTGCTTGGTGACCTCCAGCTCCAGCCATCACTGCAAAGCGGTCAGAACACTAGAGCTGGTTGTGACCTCCTGATGTTTTGTTACTGCTTAGTATTTATTTGCAGTATCTGTTCCACTAAAGTCTGTTGCTAATACTCAGTTGATTTGGTTAGAGACCTTAAAGGGGAACCAGATTGTGTTAGGCTGTCTGGGGAAGCTGAATGGGTTTGTAGCAGTGTGGGTTTTTTATACTTTTAAATGCACCACGTTGCTTTTTGCCTCCAAAGTACCAAATTTCATTTGACTTTCAGGGGTACCAATCTGGATTTCCAAGGTCTAAATTACTCAATTCAAAGCACTGCAGGGGACCACAGCCTCTGAGCAGCGCTGGGCAAGCTCTCCCTCCCCAGACTGACTTTTCTGATACTAGGAGAGATTTAGTGACCATACATGCAGATAACATACCATGCAAATTGTCCTTGAGTAAGTGGAGGACAGACAGGAAAAATTCTCCATCAGATGTTTTCATTAGTAAGTTCTGCTTATCTCTGCAAAGTTAGGTGGTCCCATGGGATCCTGCTGGGCAGATGTCATGTTGCTTTTGCCCTTCATCTTGGGGTCAGGATAAAGTGGCTTTCAGCAAATGCCAGACTCTGGCAAGTCAGTTTGAAAGGCCATAAGAGCAGCAGGTAGTATGGTCTGGCCTGTTCTGGGCTGATTGTTGGTTGGGACAGCCCTATTCATGCTGAACCTGGGGCTCATTTGGGGTCATCTTTTGAATTTAGAAAAGATACCCTAGTGCATTATGCCCCAAATATCCACGGGATGGAAAGATGGGGGCAAAAGCTGGAAGAAGCCCCTTGTACAAATCATTGAAATAACCACTTATTGGTAGTTTTAACAAAGAACTGTCACATGTAATGTGGGCAGCAGGGAGCATGTGACCTATAAATGCTTTATAAAATGCTTTACTGCCAGGTCTGTGTCTGTCTGTGCCAGAGAGTGGTGGTGAACTGCTGGCATCAAACCTGGCAGTGTGAGCCAGGCTGGCATCACCAGGAATGGGCAAAGTGGAGCCAAAATACACTTGGCTGAAGGCACTGGAAAAATGGGGCTTTCTTGCTCTGCGCTCCTATTGCGGGGTGTACTTATAGAAAAATGTATAATTCTGGTTTTCTATTCCTCTGCAATAAATGGATGGCTAAAGGCAGAAATTGGGGGTTATTAGCTCACCAAGCCTTTCTTTTTCTCCCCAAGAATATAGGAATGTTTGGTACCTCTCAGGGATTTTAGCTTGTGTGCTGTCATTCTTCAAAGCCTTTGGTGTTCAGGAGAAGGATGTATGAGAGTGTGTTGCAGTGATTGCCAGCAAGTTCCCATGCTGGCCAGAACTGGTAACTCAAGCCAGTGCTAAAATTTCTCTATAGATGTTCAAAACTATTAATGGCACACTTAGATTGTTGTGGTGGGGTTTTTTTTTTTTTTTTTTTTTTTTTTTTTTTTTTTGCTCCAGAGGTATTACGAGTAATGATTGCAGCTTTTTTTTTTTCTTTTATATTTTTTTCCTTTCACCTTCTCTCCTCTTTCTTTAAAATTTATTTTTAAGCAGAGCAGGTCTTGCTGAAGTAATTAGCCACCTGTGATAGCTCTGCTGCTGTTCTTGGTGCTCCCACAATGCTAGGACTCATCTTGAATAAAAAAGTAATTTGGGGTTCAACTGAATGTCTCAAGGGTCCCTTTTCATATACGCTTACTACACTAGCTCAACAATTATGAATTTGGGCAATGTTCTAATTGTATTCACTTCTCTGTAAGAAGTAATGTAGAATAAACCATGCTACTGATTAATTTTACAGTTTGATTTAACTGTGAAAATGCAACATTTCTATTTTAATCATATTGCACAAATATTTGCATAGATTCACATTGACTTTGCAGTGGGATTTCAGTAAAACTCCAATGTAAGAATGGCTTTTAAGGCTTCATATTTACGATTCAACTGGTTTAAAAGGGGCAGGGAGAGGGGCGTGTAGAAATGTAGCTAAAAATCAGAGGTGTAGTAAGATCATCATTATTGATTGTCCGCTGAAGAATATATGCTGTAATTCATACCACGGGAACTGAGTATTGTGCATCGAGGCCAGCTGTGTACCACATGTACTAAATGTAGCCAGCTCCCTGCATGTCCTTCCTGGATGGTGCCAGGATTAATTCAAACATTTGAGGGTTTGGGATCCTGGCTGGGAGCAGGCATAGCTCCCTTGGGTGAGAAACCCTAGGCTGAGGAACTAGGTGTCTGCACGTTAGCTTTGCAAAACCCAAAGTAATTAAGAAGCCTACTTGAAAAGCACATCTTTAACTATTTTCTTCTTTCTTTCAAACATAGCTATGGCTGTGGCACCTGATGCTGCAGCAAGGTGGTAGAGCAATCGCCCCCAGTTCTGGGGGACCCTGGGGTGTCACACAACAGTTTCAATAGGGTTTTTAATATCTCTGAAAAATGAAGTCTCAACAAAGCATTTTTACAGCGGGGAAAGGCATACTCCAACTTTACTTACCATCTGGGTGCAGTCTCTCTGGCATGCCCAGAAGCACCCGCTTACCCGCGTTAACAGAATTATGCCTACAGAGAAGGGTAAAAATGTCTCTACACTTTGAAATCATTCATGACACTGATGGATATGCCTCTGAGGAAATAAACAGGGTTCCAGAAGTTCAACTCCTGTTTTAAATTATATCTACTAAGCAGATCAGACAATTAGCTTTGCCAACAGCTTCTCTGATGCTTACATTTTCACACTTGCTTCTTAAAATTTTGTGCAGATAATTGTTCTAAAATAAGAGGGAAAGAAAACAGAGGCAATTAGTTTGCTCTCAATTGTATTGTGGAGGATAGCACATGGAGAGGACAAAATGCTGTTGTAGGATTGGGAACAAGAAATAAAGTAAGATGGCCAGTTCAATGGGTTATCTCAAAAGCAGAGGATTATCTCAAAGGGTTATATCAAAAGTGGATTATGTGGGCTGAAAGGACTGAAATTTTGATGGGCTGTTTAGTATTTCTCCTAAAAACAAAACACACACAAAAACAGGCTGCCTGCATAACACTGGTAAAATACTACCAATTTGTAGAGTTGCATTTCCCTGGCTTTGCCAGAAATATTCCGCAAAATCTTTCCAGTTTTATTTATCAATGCAGTTCATTTGTGGTTCCTCCATTAGTTTTATCAGGATCTCCACTCAAAAGAATTGTGGTTTTTTTGTTTTTTTTCCCCAGTGTGTTCCTTGGCTAACAGCCCTCTCCCCAATATGGTGGGTGTCGTGGTGTACTGTCCCCTTTGGGACTGAGGATGTAGCAGGATACCTCACCAGCATCCTTCTGTTTCTCTGGCAAATGACAGGGCACGCTTCTGCCCTCACATCCCCTGCAGAGCCAGCAGTGGTGGGGCAGAGTGCGGGTCCCCATGTGCAACACAAGGCTCGGGCAATTAACTTGGAATGTGTTTATTTTGCACAACTGATTTCTGCCTTGGAAATCAGCTCAATGGCAGCTGTGGTACAGTTACATCCCTGCACAACACCTTACAGCCAGTTCTGCTTTCTATGATTATGAGAAATCCCAACTAGGGCAGACTTGAAGCTCACCATTCACCCCAAGGTGTTTCAGCTGAACCTGCCATCATTCCCCTTCCGCTCTTGTACATCAGGCAGTTACACAAGAACACACTCCAGTAAATATAGGTAACACCCTCCATATCCAAGCATAGTACTACAGCTTGTAATTAATAGTTATCCAAGATTCATTAATAAACCATAGGTTTGCTCTGTCAGTGCTGCTGAGTGATGCTACCTTTAAAATTCAAATTAATGTATCTACTGACTCTCTATTTTATAGCTGAATTGAACTTGCCGATTAGCTGAGTTTACCAGCAAATTAAATATATCTATTTGACTAAACCTAAGAATAGATTGTTGTAACATTAGGATGGAGGGAATATGCATTTGCAGGACGTATTTCTTCTGTCTCTTACGATGTGATGATTTTATTATACTAAATAATAACTTCCTTGATTAGACTTGCATCATCTAAAAGCAGTTGTTTCTTTCTGATTGAGTATCCTTAACAAGATAGGTTGTAGAATAAATTAGTTTTAGGATCAGATTTTTATTGCCTTCAAATATTCAGTACTCCTCCAGGCTCAAGCTGAACATATTTTCCCTATACAAAGTCTACGCCTATATGAAGTCACTATACATTTAAACATACTTCTGTTGTTAACTGATTATTATGAAGCAGGTTTTTTAAAAGTTGCTCTGTTTTGGTCACTAAGTGGAAAAGAGAGCGGTGTTTCTAAAATTATGTGAGAGGATTAATGAGAAGACATGCATCAGTAGCAGAAAAATTGCACAGATATATGCTGCTTAGATAACTTAGGGAGTTTGTGGTGTTAATAATCTAGAAAATCCATAAAGAATTTTCCTTTGCCAAATGGATCTAGCCTGAGCATCTGTAGCCAGGTCCTGCTCAACAGGGATGTAGGTTATTACCAGCCTAAATGGCCTCTTCATGACTTGAATGGTTTTTCATGTACTCATTAGCTGCAAGCTAGAAATAATACAAGTCTCAGAGGCTCTTGCTTTGCCAGCATGCTGTTTTTCAGGCACTGCCCAGAGCTTTCCCAGGAGAGTGGATGTGGATAGAAGGGAGCAGTGATGATGGCTCCCACAGGAGACATTGACTACCTCCATTCAGTGAGAAAGTGAGAACTGTGGTACAGTAAAGACACCTCCTGCACCCCATTAACGTATAACTAAAACAGTCTTATGGATGCATTATTTCTCCTTCCAAAGTTGGTTGTATGCACTGCTCAGGCAGACAACTCAAAGTTCATCTCATTCTCTGCTGGCCACCACTGTCCTGACACTGGCCATGGCTTGCTGCTGTCTGGGACCTGTGAATTCCCCAAAACTGAAGGTGATGCTGAGAGGCAAACCAAGGCAGGCATGGTGTAGAATTTTGCAGGACTGGGTAGATGCATTTTGTAACTCTCTTCCCTTTGAAGAGTTCTTCAGGGCAGCCCTTTCAGAAAGACAATGATAGCTAGCTCTGTGGCTTGGTTTTTGTTGGTTGTTTGTATTTTGTTACCTGTTTCCCAAGCAGGCAACTGAGCAGGTTAAAGGAAGGTCATGAAGCAAGAGGACCAGCCAAAGAGCTCCACACAAAGCTTTCGACTTTCTGAGGCTGGGTGCAGTAGTTTATGGAGCACTGAATGCAAAATCTTCTTGACTGGCTGTGGAGACCAGCAAAAAGTGTTCCTCTATACCCATTACTCTGAAGACTTACCACCTTTTTTATATCCCTTGGGCCTTGCCTTGTGCTGTACTCATGCCCAGGTGCTTTGTGCTCCACATCCATACCCATGCAGCACCCATGACTGCTGTGCGGTAGGGGATGGTCTGAACCTGCAAGCCCTGAGCTCTCAAAGCTATGACAAAACCCAGTGCACAAATCAGGTCACTGGTGCTTCTGAAAAGTTGGTTCTGAGGACTTGAATTAGCTACTTGCAACATAAAATCATACCCTTATAACATCATCTTGGCATGAGTTTTGCTAATAGGGATAACAAGAGTTTCAGAAAGCCTAATGAAATCAGGCTCTCTTCTTTCTTCATCCTATGGGTGCTGTAAATGAGGAAGGAGAAAATAAAGGCAATGCCCTTCATGTTCAGACCCAGGAATCCCTTAATTTTGAGTTGCATCAGTCTGAGGAAAGGGCAAAATGACATCATGGAAGATGTAATTGAGACAATTAACTCTGGTCTTAGCAGAACTACTCGTGGTGTCTCTTGAACAGCCATGCCACTGGAGCTGTTGGCTGTTCTCAAAACTTCAGCAAAAACGAATTACTCCAGTAATTTCTTGCAAACAGACCTGGTTACATTGACTTACCTTGTAGCAGCAGTAAGAATAAATGCCATAAAGAAGGTGAATTCAGACTGTCTTCCTCATAGGTATAGCTTAAAAGAGATTCTTTCCCACCCCCCAGTTTTAACACCTGTTAATTATCTTATGAAAAAAAGTTTCCTAGTCACCGAAGTTGCAGTTTTAATTAAACATTCTGCTGGTCCTACTTAACAGGATATGCACCTCATATGAGGGGATTGATGCAAGACTTTATAGTGATCTACATACAAAAATTCTAAGTTTTGTATGTAAGAGGCTTTCTCTCATACTTTGCAACTTCTTAAAAAAAAAACCTGAGGTGTGTTTTTTGATTGTTTGCTTTTCCTTCTTCAATTATGTTGCAAGTTCTAGGCATGCTTAGTAATGTACATTTTAAAGGAAAGATAGGCAAATTGCAAAGGAGATATACTGGGCTTAACTGTCTATGGAAGGGGTAGTGTGAAAGCCATTAGGGAGGATAGGATTTAGCATATGGAGATACCTGCACATTGCAGTGGGATCTTGCCCAGAGGCATATGGCTTTACAAGATGAAATAGGACATGCACTGCTTTCTAGAAGTGAGGCAGCTTCCTACAATGCACATTAAAAAATCATATATAGGAAAAATCATAGATAGCAAGAAAGTTTGACAGGAAGGCACCCTATTATCTCCTCACATCTCTATTGACTCATGTATTAAGGAAAAGAGCATATAGTTTAAATGACCAATTATATTTAAATGAGCTTATAAATAGTGAACTGAAATCTCAGTCTTTCAAATTTTATTTCATATTCTTAGTGATTTCAGACAACAAAGCAGAGTTATAAACCCAATGGCCAACATACTTCTGTTTCCCTCTTGACCTCCCTGGGAACATGGTAAGACAGTTACACTGAAACCTAAGAGGTTGAAATCAGTCTTGATTCTCTGCTGACCAAAATAGAAAGTTGAATGGGAACTGTCATTTGAAGAAACATCTTGGTTCATAAAGATAAAAGCTGAAACAGAGAAAGCCCGAGCAAGCTATGTGTGACAGAAGCGGCTTCTGTAAAACACAAGGCAAGCAATGAGACATCTAATTTGATGTTAGTAGGGAGAGAGAGGACAAAGACACAGGCTTTGGTTTGGGTGGGTTTTAACAAATCTGGTGATTATTGTCACATCCCTTACTGCCACATTCCTCTCTGGAACCCTATTAGAACTGGTGGCAAAGATTGTGCGATGGTCTCTGTAATCAAGTACTACTGTGACAATCTTGAGTTTAAATGGGGTTTGCAGCTTCCTGAAGACTACAGAGACCTCAGGAGGTATTGTTTGCAAACTCTGTCTTGAAAAAGTAAAGCTGAATTGCATGGGAATAGGCATTTTATAAGCCATGTTGACTAGGGAGCACCACAGCAGGCTGCCGGGCAATCCCAGTCATATCTGAAGCAAAATGCCTGGTGATTTGCCTCACCTGTTACTGAGTTACATTTGCTCATGTCCATGTTTCAAATGCGAAATATGAATCTCCTAAGGGCTTTCATGTATTTTTGGTTTTTGCCTATGTGTGTTCAGCAATAGAAATCCATGTCTACTTGCTGCTCTGAATGCATTTTAGTTTGATCACCAGGAAAAGTTAGAAATAATTTGCTTTGTGTTTAGTGGTAGAAAGTGAATTGTGCTCATTAAAGAATCCAGCTGGTGGTTTCTTTGATCCATATCCATCTTGCAGTCACACTTGCAGCAGAGGGAGTGTTTCAGTGCTTGGGCTGGGCATCTTCTACATGGCATCCCAGGGGATGCTGCCCTTGCAGGCAGGCTCTCTGCCTGTTGTGCTCCAGTCCCAGTGGGTGAGTAACTCTGAAGTAGTAAACACTGGCATGAAGAGGATGTTTGATGCTATGACTAGAGTAGATGCTTTATGGAAGTGATGCAGGTTAGTACAGAGCTGCAACAGGGTACATTGGTAATTAGGTAGTTCTCAGGTAATCTGAGCTTTTGAGTGAAAGCAAGCAGCACACACCAGTGCTGTGGGTTGCTGGAGGTGAAGTGGCTGTGAAATGGGGTGGAGACAGGAGGCAGCTGACAACCCTCCTGCTGCAGAGTTTCATCCACATTCCAAAAGTTTGGGAAGAGGAGCTGGCAAATGCCATCTGCAGTGGACAGGGAGGTTCACCCAGAATGAAGCTTCTCCTCCTCACCAGAGGGTGAATTCAGAGGAGATTTAGACAGAATTAGCAGTTATCAGCTCTAAATATCAACGCTTAGTAGCAGGAACTGTGTATGGTATTACAGCAATTCACTCTGCATTCAAGTGATGCAGAATACAAAAAACAAATAATTTACCTCTTGAGACAAATTATTAAATGTTATCATTTTAGTGACCTACTCACATGCTGCTATGGATCAAGGGAGATTATCCATGTTGCTGTGCAAGCAAATTAGGGATTCCTCTTCAGAATAAAACGTATGAAAGCATAACACATAACTTGCATATAATCAGGAATATTAATACTAAAAGCTCTTCAGTTCTAGAAAAGGGAAAAATCTGCCATATCAGAACAACTGTTTTACCAAGATGAATTCAGGCTGGGCCCCAGTTTTGTGGCAGTGAAAGGTCAGGATTTTTTCATCTGTGTAATCACTGACATGTCTGACCACAGCTGCATACAGGCAGAGCTGCTGGTGGCTTGCCTGGTGGTGCTGTGAATGGGTATGTGTTGACCACAGCTTCTCACAGGTTTATTCTACCTTTCATTAAGGGGCTCCTTTAATTTGGATCTTGCCCAGTAGTGTAGAAAATAGGCCTGTTTGGAAGCTGTACCTGAGTTACTGTAACACAAGCCAATGCCATTTCATCTGTGGAAGCCACAGTTTATTGCACTGAATATGCAGCATTGACAAGCAACAATGCATTTAACAACTCCACACTTAATTATATCAGGAATGACTGTGGGAACATAAAGTATGGCACTGTGCTGCTGCTTTCCTACGTGTGCTCTTGGAGTTTTGTTGTATGAACAGATCAATGGAGCAGCCTCTGTTCCTGGATAGTAATATAGTTCTGGTCTAGACAAATTAGTCTTCCAGTATTCATTTAAAACATTAGATTTTATCCTGATTAGAGAATTAAGGTGTTTGCATTATCCGTTTGAGATGTTTTCAGTTTACTAAAAGAAAGATGGCTCCAAACAATCTCTGCCCGGAGACATGGTTGCATGCCCAAATGAACCTCTTTGCCCCATTTTATAGCCGTGCTACCAAAACAGAAATAAAAAATTTAAAATGGGCAGTTAAATGCAAGCACAAATGGAAGCAAAACCATAGTTGAAGCTTATGCGTTTGAACAAATGCTCATGGAAAATTCCTCATGATTCCCTGGGATCTGGTGGTTTGGAGAGTGCCCATCAGATTGTGGAAATGGCTCCTTAAAAAACACCTACTCTCTTTCCATTTGGGTTAATATTCCCAAAGGCAGTGATGATAATTGCAGTAACAGAGCAGATCTCCAGGATCCAGATTCCTGTCCCTTATTTAACGTGGACTGAGTGCTACTTTATTCCTCAAATAATCCTGAAGGTCAGGCGGACCCCACAAGCCATGTGCTGTAGGACTGAAGACATCCCCTGTTGGGTGCCCCCAGACCCAAATTTTACCTCCATTTTTTCCAGAAATCCTTAGACTTCCCTGTCTGGGATGGGCCCTTCCCAAGATTTATTTCTGACTCACCTGTATATCAAGCAGGGCTCAAGCTGATGCAGTTAGTGTAGATTTAATGAAGGAGCTCTCTGCACCATGCTGACTGGAGCATAATTTCTTTTGCTTGAACAAATGTCTTATGCATTTCATAAGAGATTTCACCTCTTATGTCTTGCTTGTTAATTGAAGGCAACCCATTCCAGCCCTCTCTGCTGTGCCCAAGCCATGAGCCCCTGCCATAACAATGCTGTAACAAGCAGCACTGTTGCCATAAGGAGTACTGCTTTGTTACTGCTGGGTGTTTAATTGCAAATAGAGCAATGGTCCAGTAGGCAGGTGTCCCTTTGTCTCCCATCCACTGTGCCCAACCATGAGCTGGTGGCATGACCATGATGCTGCAAGCTGTAGTTTATCATAGGAGCAGCTGTCTTATTCACCTGCATTGCAGGTGTGAGTGTTTTGGGTTGTTGGTTTTTTTTTTTTTTTTTTTAACAAAAAAAGGGGGTGGAAGGGGAGTTGAATATATCTTGTATAAACATTTGCATTTTAATTTTCTTTTAGTTTCATGAGGCCCGTTATGTATTTATCAAGGCATGTAACAGCTTTGTGTTAACAACTCAACAATGCACTATTAAACATGCACCAGCTGTTCTTACCCCAGTTCCCATTACCAACAGCCCTCAACGGTTCCTGTCAAGGGGAAGAATAAAGTACATGCTTTGCTTTAGTAGCTAACGCTAATACTGCAAAACAAGAAGCAATAACAGAAAGGCCCTGACATGTTTCCCTGATAAAATACAGCCTGGGAACTCCTTAGCTGAATGTGCGGAGGGTGCAGAGGAATGCCCAGTCTTGAGAGGGACATGCAGCAATTTGGAAATGAAGGTTAATTCCAGCCATCTAATTGTTGATGATCTTTCTGATGATGTTTATTGATGTCTTACAAACTCCAGCTCCTAAGCAAGTATTTTAAGTTATTGTGAATACTTTCTGCAAAAAATGTTTCTTAAACCTGCACCAGGTAGTGGTGTGCTTCCATGGGATAGCGTGCAGGTAATGGGAGAGAGTGTGGGGCAGCTGGAGGGAAAGATGCAGCACCCTGTGTGTTCCAGCATTACCTTACGTGGGACCCCAGGTCTTGACTGCAGTTAGTTGGACCTCAGTGGTGGTCCAGATCTCAGAGGTGGCCTCAGGACCATTTCTGTAAAAGGTCTGCTTGGTGACTCTAGGCTCTGCTAGCATATGAAAGGTCATTCCTGCTTGGGTTTTTTTTTTTAAGCTGAAAAGGAAATTTGCCTATTTTAATGGTATACCTCTGCATTTGTTGAAGAGCACAAAACCATCATTTTATTTGAACATCTGTTTGACTCTTTGCACATACCAATACTGTAAAGAAGTCCACAGGTGCAGGAGTGGAAATCTGTCTTTCCAGGGTGCTCTCAAAGCCCAGACAAGGAAGGCTGTGCCCTGGTACACCACTAGTACCCACCTGTGAGCTGGGGGGAGGACGGGCTGCCCACCCCAGGGTGACCTCTGGGTGAGGACTACCTGCTGCTGGAGAGTGCACTAGGGAGGCACAGCCCAAGCCCCTGAGCCTCCTCTCTGGGTGGCAGCCCTGTGCCAGAGGCTGACTGGGGCACTGGGGGGATCCCCCAGCTCCTCCTGGGGCTTCCTTACACCAGATGCTGAATGTCTGCATCTTCCACATAAGCTGTCCTGTATGGTTTAGGAGCTAAGATGGGCTTGAACTCTTGCAAGAAGCTGAAGTAGGAGGTTTTGCTGGAGGGTATGTTAGAGAGCCTTAGCTTTGTTTGATGCCAGTCTCTGCTGACAGATGCTCAAACCCATTCATTTAAAGTGGCATCGAGCAACCAGATGATGCTAAATTATCAGATAGGAAAAATTACCTTGATGTCATAGGCCCTTAAGGGATTAATTAGCTTGTGTATCACTGACAAGACAGAATATCATGAGCTGCCTGAGCTGCTGTGAGCCACGCACCCTGATTTTTGGTTGCAATTTTTTGCACTGCAATTACTTAGCTGGCTGAGGTACCCCAGCATGATGGGGGGGTGCCAAGTTCCTGCCCTGCCAGCAGCACTGCTGGCTGCTGAACACACA
>NW_009921371.1:2395-31859 GCF_000696875.1 Nestor notabilis | reverse complement strand
GAGATTTTGTGAAACCAGCTCTGACACGTTTATACCATTTCCTTTCATACTGTGAGTGCAAAACATCATTATTATAAGAGGTTCAAACAGTCTTTTCTGTATTTCACTGTCAATGACCTGGTACTTCATGGATGACAGCCAATTTCACTTGCCCAAACCACAAGAATATAAAGTATTTACTGTACAATAATGGTGGCTCATGCACCATCACCTGCTTTTTGTTGGGGCAGACACTGAGAAATCACTGGAGGGCAGTGTAAAATTTTACATTTTGTCTGTGATTAGGTTCAACAAATGAGCAAAGGGTTTAAATTTATACTCAGAGGGCCAGATTATGATAGGTATAGTTCAAGGTTCATCACCTTCTGATATATTAATGCATACATATTGTTTTGCAATTCCAAGTTATCATGTGAACTTAGGAACTTTGCTGTGAAATCTATTGCAGAGGATTACTCTGAACTTTTCCTCTAATGGATGGGAAATGGCTGGGTTTTCACCCAGTGGAGGGGAATGGTTTGTTTTGCCCCAAAGCCAATGAACCGGTGGTTTTCCCTGATGTGCCCATTGGCCATGAGGAGCTCCCAACCCTTCATGCATTGGCTTGAAGAGGCGCCATGAATGGACTGTCAGCATAGGAAACATCATTCCGAAGGCATCAACTCAGGCTTTTACAGCTGTGATTCTCTACCTTGTTGTTCTATTATAAACCAGTCATTGGATTTTTTCCAGAAGTAGCCTTTGGTCCAGACACTTTTGATACTTGTGCTCACCCAACATGTGTAATTTAGTAGTTGGTATTGTTGATCATACAGCAAATAAAAGATCTGCAAAACTGTAATGTAAGTACAAAAACATTTTAATTAAGCTTAAACCTCTCTTAAAATAGACAGAGCATTAAGCACAGACAAGGTAAAAGTTAGTATTGCTGGAAGTAATTGCACAGCATTTTTCAGCTTGTGCAACAATTGCTGCGAAACTCTAAGTCACCTTTCCCTTAAATTCCCCACTGATTTAAAGAACTTCTTTTATTACCTGACAAGCTTCTTCATTCTCTGCATTTATTCTGATTTTGTAGAGCTTTCAGTCATGCCTTCATTGCTGCTGAGGAGTAAAATATCTGCTATAGCCAGAGCCATAAATCTCCCTTCTGCCCAGGAACTATATTCCCATGACTATAGATCACTTTAACTATTGCCAAAAAGTGCCATCATATCACATTGCATATTAGGGGGCTGAAAGATAGGGCTTTGCTGATTATGCCCATTATGTATGCTTGAGGAAAATACTCCCCAAACTCAGTTTAGACAGCTGGACAAAGTTCAGTGAGAAAATCAGAAATTAATGGTGGTTGGCAGCTTTTTCCTTGGTTTTATCTGAAGATAAATCCTGGGAGGGGAAAGGTAGCTGCCAGCACATCCCCTTGGGCATGGGAGCAGGAGGTCAGGACCTGTGCCACCCCTGTGCTCAAGGCTAATTGACACCCGGCTAATTACTAAAGTAAGGAGAAGTACCTGGCCAGTGTCCCCAGTATAATGATACCTGCCAGCAACAGCACTGGGGATGCCCAATCCCCAGTCTGGGGACCTGCTTCCACCCTGCTGTGCTCCCATATCCCCTCTGGAGCAGCAAGAGACTGGAGCTCTTCATAATACTTCTCTTCATGATGGCATAGACCGAAGAGACCAGTGCAGGGCTATGGTAATACCTCCTGTTCATGCTGAAGATGTGGGGAAGGGCACATCTTATCTGTCCCCTTTTGAGTAAGGAATAGCTTAATTAATGATGGCTTTTAATAGGGCTAAATTTTACATACCTCGTTCATATAAATAGAGATCAAAGTACAACTTTAATGTAAAAACTGTAGTGAAACATATGCTGTAATGCTGGAAGTGCAGGAGAGAAAAAGTGGTTGTGCTGCTGGTGGTCAGAGGTTTGCTGGGTTCTCCTGGGCTCCCTGCCTCCCCTCCCCTCTCCTTGCAACTACAGTTACACAGCCCCATCCTTTAAGCCCTTCTTTTCTCTCTGGAATTTTAGTAAAGATACATGAATAAATTAAATGCAATATTAATTATTTACTAATCTGAAGCATCTCTTCCTGCTTTTTCAGAATGCAGCATCCCCCTCTGCAGCATGGCTTTATTTTTTTAGATTATCTAACATTTCTTTCAGTTTTTAATTCTCCCCACTATTAAAAATTAATGGTTAACATTCTCTTTAATACCTTTTTCCAAGCAGTGCTGCAGGGCTTAGAGATAGGCGTCAGAGACAGGCAGCTCTTGGTTGGACACCTGGTTCTCCACCGTCTCTCCCCTCCCTTCTCCCTGGTGTTGGTATGGGTTTTTTTCTGATCACTCTGCTACAGCATGTGTCTTGCCCAGTCCTTTTTTCTGTTGGTCCATTTTCTTCCCTTTATTTTTATCTTTTTTTATCCTGGGAGGCTTCTCTCTCCTACTCTTTTTCTGTGCCACCACCACCACCTCCCACCCCCCCCACCCCCACTGGTTTTCCTGTTTGGTTTTGTTTGGGTTTGGGGTTTTCTTGTTTGTTTGGGGATTTGTATGGTTTTAAGGTCCTTTTACCCATCTTTTACTGTTGACTCTACTCTTTCAGTATGGTTTTCATTCTTGTTTTGCTAAGTGGTGTTTCCCACTAGCTGGCTGTGCTGTACATACTTTGCAGCCAGTATATTTTTATGATATTTCCATATTTTCAACAGCAGATGGACCTAGAATGCCAAATTCTGAGGTTTGTTTTCTTCCGTGTAGCTTATTTTCGTTTGATCAGGGTGTAATCTGATCCTTGAAAATGAAGATTTTACTCTTGAATTATATTCCCCTTTTCTTAAAATCTTCAAGGAATTTCTTGCCCTGTATCTCTTCCCAGAGGGAATCCCCTGAGGCTTTAGTACATCCCTCAGCAACTGCAATGGCAAAAGATAATGTAGAGCAAATATCTTTTAATACAATCTTTTTTTCCTAGAGGGGGCTTGTACACAGTTCCCACATGCTCATCTAATACTGTATTTTACATACATCTATACGAAAGACTTGAAGCAGGGCACCAAGGACACCTCTTCTGGAATCCTCTCTCTAAGTGTCAGCCTAAATTTCCTGTAAGAAAGCAGAGGATGCCAACATCTGTAGTAGAAATTGAACAGCTTCCTTTTAGTCCATTGAGAAAGAGGATTTTAGCATTCATAATAGGCTTACCATTATCTGAAAGAATATTTCCTCCTGATGAGGGTAAGCTTTCCAAGCTTCATTAAGGAAGAAGTGGATCATGACAACTAGGAATGTAAAAAGACAGCAGGCAACACAACGTTAAGGGTTGAAAGCAAATTAGTCCATGAATGCTTTAGTGGTGGATTGGCCTGGAAAAAGGGAGACCTTTTCCTGCCCCCCAACAACTGCAGTCATAGAATCCTAGAATAGTTAGAGTTGGAAAGGACCTTAAGATCAACTAGTTCCAACCCCCCTGCCATGAGCAGGGACACCACACACTAAACTATGTCGCCCAAGGCTCTGTCCAACCTGGCCTTGAACACCACCAGGGTTGGAGCGTTCCCAACTTCCTTGGGCAACCTATTCCAGTGCCTCAGCACTCTCACTGTGAAGAACTTCTTCTGTATGTCTAACCTGAACTTCCCCTGTTTAAGTTTAAAGCCGTTACCCCTTGTCCTACCACTACAGTCCCTAACGAAGAGTCCCTCTCCAGCATCTTTGTAGGCCCCCTTCAGATACTGGAAGGCTGCTATGAGGTCTCCACGCAGTCTTCTCTTCTCCAGGCTGAACAGCCCCAACTTTCTCAGCCTGTCTTCATTAAAGAAGTCTATGGAGCCTATAGAGATAAGGAGACACGTTTATGTACAAACTCTGCTCAGCATTGGTGCCTTTAAATTAATCTTGATTTCTGAACTTTCTGCAACTTCCTAGAAGCACTTCCTTTTGTTTGTGGTTGTTTGTTTTTGGGGTTTTTTTTGTTGTTGTTGTTGTTTTGGTTTTTTTCTGGGTGATTTATAGTGCCAGAGGCATTGAAGTGCAGAGGATGACCAGTGCCATGGGCATGAGGATGCAGTTTGGCTGTGCCTGGGCTGGTCTGGGCTGTGTGGGAGGGGTTAGATCAGGGTTGGGGTGCTGCTGGCCACCAGTGAACTAGATGGGTTTGGGGGATTTGTTAGTTGGGTTTGGGTTGGGTTTTCTTTTTTCACTTGGCCAAAATTGCAGCATAATAGAGAAGTATCTTGGTGTCAACACCATGTGAACACAAATAATTCAAACCCCACACAGGTTGTGAAAACTGAAAGCCATGATCCTAGAAAGATCCTTAGAAATTTTGACTGCAATGTATTAAAAGGGTGATTTTGCCTTTGAGAACCAGTTTTCCCTTGTTTTTATAGCTTGCACAGCACAACACTACCAGGACATATCGCAGGGGAGCACCAGCCCCATCCATACCCTGGGAGCCCTCCAGGCTTCCGTAAAACGTAACTCATGAAGGCAGTGCCTGCTGTAATGCAAACATTTAAACTGACTGATAAATCCTGCATGAGCCCTGGTGTTCTGTAATACCTGCACAATTGAGTGGGCTGTGCACTTCAGCCATACACCTATATAAATTCAAATTATAGCCATTTACATACCAGATAACATGAAATTGCTGTTTAATACTTTTACATCCTAATACTGTTACAAACGACAAATAATTATTAGGATCTTTCTCCAGTGATCTCTTTTGACAAAGAAAATACTAGCTGGGAGTTCCCAGCATTAATTCTGAATGGCTGATATTGATGGCTTACTGTAAGCTCAGCTTTAGCCGACAGAGAAGATATTTCAAAGCCCAAAGCAATACAAGGATGTGAAAATGAAGTGACACATACGTTTTGAAAGCAGCTTGAGAATAGCTATGAGAAATAAAACATGGCTTTATATGTTAAATCTCCTAAGGCCTGGTAATGCTTAACCTCAGCCCATTTGTATTCAGCATACCTAGATGCTGTTGGCACTTCACTTGCCATCAGATAGGCAGTTAAGTTTTTGCTAGTAGAGGATTACATTGGTTTGGGATTGTTCTTTTTTACTTTATTTAGCAGAAAGCTGAACTTCACCTTTATAAGTAAACAGAAGTAGTGATTTAGTCTGAGGGCTCGAAGTCACTGTGACTGCAGAAGTCCTTCTCTCTTGGGAGGCGATGCTGCTGCCCTATGCATCAGGCACAGTTACTATGTCATAGTCTCCTAATCACTGGCAGTGGCTGAAATGAAAATAATACAAAAATAAATAGGGTAAGTCAGGGCCTGGGTTTCCTGCCACAGCAGCAGCATCACTGTTTGACCTGTTTTCCCTTCCTGCTATCATAGGCTGTCATTTTCTGATGCTTGTTCCAGTCCATGCCACCCCTGCTCTGAAGGTATGTTACAGGCAGGCAGGAGCATGGCAGTTAGCAACCCTGAAGCACAGAGATTCTGACCTAAAATATTTATTACTGCCCAGCAAGGCTTTCAGAGCCTCCCCATTTACTGCAAACAGCCAGGCAGCGTGAGGAGGTGTAAGGAGCAGGGAAGGATGTGTATCCTTGCTATAGATTACACCCTATGAAATACGTTTCCATGTGTATATTTGCATACATACCCTTACTTCTTGGCCTTACTGATGACAAGTGCTAAACCATGGCGTAAATTTTAAAGCTAGCAATTAAGCTGATTCAAGAGTAGCTAATACGTCAACACCAGTTAGAGGTGTTTTTGCATTTCATTTACTCCAGCTGCACTTTCCACCCAAGTCCCTGCATGGCTGGTATTTTACCAGCAGCTACTCTGGCTTCTCTATCATTCATTGGTATGGCATGTTCAAGACAAACGAAAACTCCGCCACCTTCTGCATTGACTGATGAAAATACTGAGGTTTTGGTGCTCTAGCCTAGATGGTGTCCTCTTGCCCCTGCCCAGGGGTGGGCCTGGGGCACCTCCAGCCTGCAGATCTGGCCTGGGGTCTGCCACTCCATAGCTTTGGCTTTTTCACTTTCTTAGAAGAAGAAATGCTGTTTCATACAATTGTATATCTCTCCGAGAAGACATTTAGAATTAAATTTCTGATTAATCGCAGCCTGGCATGTTAAGGTTTGAATAGATTCCTAAAATATTTTATGCTTGAGGAATTAGGCTGATCTTTTTGAGTGTAACCTCAGAGAAGGCAATTATAAAGGGAGATTATGAAGTGATACCCATCTTCCAGAGGTGACTGCTGTCTATCAACCTCTTGGAGTTTAATTAAAATGAATGATTGAGCTGTTATTGCCTGAACAGTCATGCTGATGCTGAACTCTTTTGGAAGAGCTTTATCCCTGTCTCTGTTGTTTCATGGACCTGGGAATAGTGAATTGGTAAAGCATTGAAAGGCATTCACTGGCACCAGGGGTCATGCCCAGTATTGACCAGCAAAGGCAACCCTAGCAGAGGAGGAGTAAGAGGCAGTATGAGAGGCTTCGCAGGCTGAGCAGCCCACTTCAAACAACATGCAATTCTGCATGCATAGCAACTGGCACTATCTATCAGGTTAATGAACCACAAGGAGGATTTATAAAGGAGCCTTTACTTTGTCAGGTCAAAGCATTTTTTAAAAATGCCTCAATATTAGTTTTCATAACAAGCCATTATCGCCAGCTAATAACGTAAAGATATAATTGATCTGTCTTTTGAGGAGCTTTTCTCTAGGCATCTTGGGATGCGGTGTTAAACTGAAACTAGAAACCTCAAACAGGGTCCATCACCACAGGAAAACCATCTTATAATGGTGAAGGAAATGCGGCAGAGGAAGGGTGTGAGAAATGGGTACCCTGAGTGTGAGCTAGTGATGGGTGCCTTGAAGCAGTGCAGCCTTGGGCAGAGGGTAGGTGTGGATGGAGGTACTGCCTAGCACTGCAGTGGTGCTTGCACCTTTTTTACTACTGGGACCCGTGTCCAATTTGTGCAGTTTCACATCTGCTTAAACACAGACATGCAGAGGAATAGCAGAATGAATATTTCATGGTATCCCTGTTGCTCTCTGGTTTTTGTTCTGTGTGGACATGAGATCCTGAGAACACCTCTTGAAGGGCAGGAGCTGGGGTGCTTCCTAGCCAGCAGATTTTTAGTTGGAAACGTGCTGCTTTTCTCCCTTCTTGTTCTTCTAGCTGGTTCCTGCCTGCGGGTTGTAGAGCATGATAGATAGGCTTTTCTGTGAATGCTTCAGTTTGTCACAGTCTGTGTTGCTGTTGAATTTCCCAGGAATGGGAGCTGCTCCCACCCAGCGTTATAGGAACAGGCTAGTTAGACCTGGGCAGTCTC
Source organism: Nestor notabilis (assembly GCF_000696875.1). Lineage (NCBI taxonomy): Eukaryota > Metazoa > Chordata > Aves > Psittaciformes > Psittacidae > Nestor > Nestor notabilis. The sequence goes on along the minus strand of NW_009921371.1, from coordinate 24,532 downwards.
AAGTGCATTGCAGCTGTGTCTGATATGTGTTTGCATAACCTCATCTTAAACCTGCAAACCTGTCCATAACGCTACCCGCATCTCTCTGAATTCATCAGGTTTTATTTTAAATCAGACCTGTTAAGTAAATCTTTTTCAAATATGCATCAAGGGAATAAACGAAGAGCCGTTATAGTGGCATATTTAAAAGGCTGCTGTGCTAAAAACAACATGCTACTGTGAAGCACAGTCAACCAGAAATAAATGAAAGCATATAAACAGAGCTTGCAATAAATGTTAATGCATTTTAATCTGCTGTACTACATAGCTGCCAATTAAACTTCACAATATACTTATAATAATGAAATAAAGCATGGTAATAAAAGTATACAGCAGTTAACCCTTGAATGTCTGACAGAGGTGTGAGAAGAACACGTCCTCCACCACTGGCCTGGAAAACACTTTAACAGGGTTGAGCCCATGGCTGAACAGCCACGCTGAACTAAACATTCTGAGAAAATTATTTATTTTTAATTACACAAAATTATTATTGATAGATTCTAAAGGCCTAATACGGATAAAAAGTCCGCCGATTTTGAAAAATCTAGGGAGCTGCATAATGACTGGTGCTAATTATATAGTTACACCATGAGCTGAGAGAGCAGACTGAGAAAGCAAAAATTTAAGTAAATAAAAATAACAGTGGGATTTAATTAAAACAGAACTTTGTGAAACCTATGAACTTTATGTAGCTGCTTGTTCTTGGCAAAACTGTGTGTGACGAAGAGGCTGGAAAGGCAGCAATAGCAAGAGATTAGTTTTTGTCTGTCTTTTGCCTCCCCTTCCCTTAAACATAAGCAGCGAAGGCTGAGAAGTGATTTCAGATGGCATGTGATGGGCAGAGCAGCAGGGTGTGCTCTGCCTTATAGCACCTGGAGAGGCTTGGTTTGGGGGAGCTGCTGCACAGAGCTGTTGGTACTGTGTCCTTGGTGGCAGGACAGGAGCAGATGATGCTAATGGAGATACTGTGGCTTTGCCCTTTTGCTTGTAACTTGGTTGTGCTGTGGGAAGGGGAAAACAGCCAGTGACCCATCATTCAGGTGGGGACAAAAGCAATTCAAATGGTTTCAACAAGAATCATTACTTAAGTCTGGGTGACTTAGTACCATAAATATGGCCAAAATTTAATTCTCTGACAGAAGGTTCCTGTAGCTCTGGGATAATGCTGTAAAATGACCCTGGGTTAAATGCAATGCCAGCAGCTGCACTTCCTCATGGCTATCATCCCCTGACACACAAGCAATGTTTCCTGCGATGAGCCTGGGTCATGTTGCCTTTCTCCTATGGCCCGGGGGATGCCATGTGTGCTGGTCCCTGTGGCAAAGAAGCCCAAAACACAGGTACCCCTTTGCAGCTCTCAGTCAGGCCAGCATCGCCAGCTCAGCAGTTTTAAAGGTGACTTGATGAAATATGTATGCAGATCACTTCAGGGCAAGTCCTCCAAGCTATCAATTTATGCCAGGTCAACTTAGCCCAGCCCTTTGATTAAAGAAAACTGAAATATGATGCAGGTTTCCTTTGGTGATCATGCCCTGAACAATGATGAGGGATTTGGGTTTCTGTTGCCAGAGATGCCTGTGCTCATGTGTTGGTAGGTGTGGGCATACACGGTCCTGGGCTCAGCAGCCCACACCTTTCTGCTGTCTCCTGCCATCCTTTTTTCCCCTTTCTGCATGTGGAAGGTGGGAGAGAGATAGTATGGGAGATTGAAAGGCTCTGTGCAGTGGATGGTCTGCATGTCTCTGTGCCTTTTAACCTAACCCCAGGAAACCCATCTCCTCTTTGGTGAAGAGCAGCAAGCACCCAAATGCCATGCTGCGGAGATAAGCAGTTTCTTGCACAGGCCAGGCCAAATGTATTGCCCAGGTGTCTTCTAGATGCGACAGCCAGACCTTCTCCCTCCCCCTATCTCTGAAGCCTTGGTGATGGGTGAGAGTGAGGATAATAGCATGAGGTGCTGGGGCCCCACAGGGTGAGGGGACAACATGTGGGAACTTTGGGTTATGTTTATATTGGCATGAAGAAGGAAAAGAAAGAGGAAGAACTGGCAGTCTAGGGCCTGAGCATGAATATTTCCCAGCTGAGATAGCGAGGACCACCACAGGGAGAGGGGACCATGGGGACTTGAAGCAGCACCTGCCTATGCAGCATCCCAGCATCTAACCCACTCTTGTCAGATTTAACACGGGAGCCTTGGGATGAAAAGACTGCATTAGCACTGCAGAAGTGAACAAGCATCATCTCACTGTGGCCTCTAGCTCTCTGAAGAGAATTCCACCTCTCCCATGGCCTGTTCCCCATGGCCTTGTGCCTATCCAGTTCCAGGCACGTGCTGGTGTTCAGGCAAAGGATGCTGCTAGCTGTTGCATCTTGCCAGAGATGCAGCTCTCCTAGCCCTAAAATATTTCCATGCCTGAACGTTTTGCTGATGGGGAATTGTGCTGGTACAGCACTGCCTCACTCCTGGGAAGCAGCACCAGTCTCAAATGCAACGCTTCCCAGCCAGGCATAATCAGAGCATTCACAGCATTTCTTTGGGTTACTTTCATCCTCTTTTGCCATTCCAAATTTTGCAGCCTCCTCGTTTCCCTGATGGCTAATAGCAGCTTCAAATGCAAATCCAACAACACAAGGGTGAAATTGCAGTACACAAAGAAACCAGGCTCCTGCACCTTCCTCAAGTGCCTTGTCCCGGCTGTAACAGCAGGAGCAGCCTCGCACAGCACAAGCATGGCCCTGCAGGTGCTGTGAAGGGGAGACACGGAAAGTGTCTCCATGGGGGAGCTGCATTTCAGAGGTGCACTGAAGGTGAAACCCAGGTTTCCCTGCTTTCTTAGGAAACTTAACTAGAGTGGAAATGTTTACCTGTTTGGGGTTTTGGGATGGGTTTTTTTGGATTGGGTTGGGATTTTTAAGTTGTTGTCCAAAATGGGCTTATAACTGAGGGCCTCCCAAGCACAGCAGCATTTGGGTCTGCAGGCCCTGCTACAAGGACCCTGGCAGACATGGGAGCTCCCATGGCACGGAAGCAGGGAAACAAGGGGTATAGGAGACTTCATGCTGCTGAATCCATGCCATTATCACGCCATTATTACTTGATTGTTTTTAATTATTATTATTCATTACCTTGAGTGTCCCTTCACCCCCAATCTACAGGACATCCTCCTAACCCAGGGCTGCTACAGTCCACAGAACCACAGGTCTACAGGAGGGAATTGGCCATGTGTGATAGCTTCTTTAGGACTCAGGCTATGAAAATAATTTGTGGACTCCCACAAGGCAGTTGTATGTTATTTGCATTATGAGATTAGCTCAGGAGCACAAAGCATCCCAGGGAGGAGGACCCAAAAAGGAGTGCCACACCCAGCACCAGGCTAGGAGAGATGTCGGGTATTCATCCTTTCTGATGGAAGTCACATAACCCTGTGAGAAGAAGCATACTAGAGCTGAGATGGACTTTTGTACAGCCTCTTCCTCCAGCCACAGCCCTGTTGTCAGCAACCTATGCCCAGCCCCTCACTCCCTTCTTGCTTTAGGTGCTGCAACATGCTCACAGGTAGCACAGGTTTCGTGATCTGTGGAGGGAGCAAGGAAAGCAATGTACTTGTAGCTGCTGCAGGGCAATTATTTGTGGGAATGTGAGCGCTTGCTGAGATGTATTCAAAGGATGGGCATGGGAAGAAGATGACAGCATCAAGAAAAACTTCTTAGGGGCAGAGATATATTTGTTTGTGCTTCACTCACTTATGGAATTAGCAGAAACCCATTATAGATAGTCCTAATCCCATATTGGAAAGGGGGATTAAGTGACCAAAAGAATTACTGTAGTTTGGGGTGGCTGTGCCCATTGCCCAGGTGAGGCCATGGGTGCTGTGACCCCTGTGTGGGATGAGGCAGCTCCAGCAGGTCTGCACCTCAGCTGTGGGCATAGTGTCTCTGGTTTGTACCCCAATCCTCCCTCTCCCCACCACCATGGCAGCTGCCAGCACAGGGAAGGACCTTGTTACTATGTTATGTGTAGGTCACTGTAACTTGTTGGGAGCATTTGGTGAAACTGTGAACTGCATGGTAGAAAATATTGAAATATGCAATACCTGGTGCCAGAGAGAAATGAGCCAGCTCTACTACTGCTCAAATTTAGATGGAGGATTCAAGTTTAAAACCCTTTACCAGGGGGAGCAAGCTTTGCAATTTGCATATGTCCAGCACTTGAAACCTTAAGCCCAAATACAGTAGTTTATGTACCAAAATGATTTGTATTTTATAGTCTCTTGTTTCAAACTTTATAGCACATTATGAACAGTTCATTAATTATCTCTCACAGCACTGAATTGGTCCTGTCAAAATGGTGGAAGATCTGAAGCAAGAGAAAGATTGGGGGGTTTTTTTGGTTGGTTTTTTGTTGTTGTTGTTTTGTTGTTTTTTTCTTTGTTTTTTGTTTGTTTGTTTGTTTTGTTTGTTTGGGGTTTTTTTATAAACACATGTGGGCAGCCAACAAAATACAAGGTCCTCCTCCCCATATCCCAACTTTAATCACCTTCAGTAAAATTAGAATGCTGCTTTCAGCCATGCTGGCTAGAAACAAGCTCTTGATTCACAATCAGTAATTTAAAAAATCCCACTAAACTCTTAGAAATAGTTTCTAGGAGTTTTGGGTCCCAGAGGTGGCTCCTGCTCAAGCCAAGGACAGCCTGTCTTAAAATGCAACTTCACACTTTCAGCCTTAGTAGAAGTCAATGTAAATATTTACAATACTCACTTCTTTGAGGGAGTGGAGGGGAAAATTATCTGTTGGGAAATGTGCAGTGATTTGCCATTTTAATATGGGCTGAATCAGGCAGCCAGTGCTTGCATAGCTTACGTAAAGGTGAAATGCCAGCATTGGCATGGTGAAGGGCAATCCTGAATAGAGGTCAGGCATGCTGCCATGGGGAGGATGGGTGATTGGATGGACCCAGCCACCCACCTGGCTCCCACCATACTGCTGCCTCTGGCTGCACAGAATCAGCTGGTTGGTTGGTTATTAACTAGAAAGTAAGACATGGTTGCAATAAATTGGGAGTGTAGAAAAGCGCCACAAACCTGTCTGAAGATCAGGAGGCTGCAAGGGTGCAAGTGTCCATCTGTCCTGGATGCTGAATAGTTCAGGATCCTACCACATTTCTGTTATAAACCCAGTTTTGGTTCCTATGTAAAATCCACAAACAAGGGAATTTTGTTGAAATTGGTGAGCTATATCTACTCCTATTTCAGCTAGATCAGAGCTGCAGCAGCCCTTGCACGTCACACTTGGGGGTGGCTGGGGCAGCTGCCAGGTGCCCTTCACCCTTCTCCTTTCATATACACAACCCAGACTTAGCAATAAGCCCACCTCAAGTACAGAAAATAATTTAAGGGATAATGGAAGCAATGAGTTCAGGCTGCAATTTTACTGGCAGGAGTTCCCTGCTAGTGAAATGTCATTTCGCTCTTCAGATAACAGGACAGAAATTTCAGCTCTTCCAGCCCAGAGTCGAGCAGTGGGAGCTGAGAAAAGCATTAGTCTCCTGGTGATGAGCTAATTGCTCCATCCCACATTCAATTAATAAGCATTGTTTGTGGGAGACAGTGCACCCGTCAGATCTGAGGGGAGAGGGAGGCTTGGCTGCTGAGGTGAAGCTTCAGGCACCAGGGTCCAAGTTGGGCTCTATGTGGAATGGGTAAGGATCCTCTCTGCAGTTTAATTCACTTCCAGACTTCAGGTTTGTTGCCACAAACCATATGACTGAGCAACGCTTCAGAGACAGATCCTGCTGTGAGCTGGAGGGATGCACCCACCAAGCAGCACTGAAGAGAGCAGAGCCTGGCCTGGCCACAGTCATCAAGAATGCCATGATTTCCTATCAGCTTTACTTAAAAACAATGAAAACAAGCTCTTTCATAGAATTCACAGCATGGTTACCTTCCTTGGGTTTTTTTCTTATGATGCTGGAAACCTACCCTGCCTTCCATCACAGGGCAGGCTTGTAAGCTGGGAAATGCTGCCAAAAGCATGAGCTCCAAACATGGTTTGTACTGCTTTAGCTAGAACCACCCGGCACTACCCCTGTTCCTAGAGCTGTTCAGTGGTATTTCCCACCAGGAAGAGCATGCATTAGGATGGAGACATTTTTTTTTGTTTAGTAAGTCAGATGAATGCTAATTAAGATAGCTACAATTGCGTTATTTTAAAAGTGTCATGTAGGAGAAAAGCTAGAAGTCTAAAAGGATAAAAAGTCATGACATATTAATGATTGAAAATGCATGCTGGAGCTGGCAGAACACAAAGTATTATGAATAATTCAAATGAGACAGGATTTCCCTTGCAAGGTCGAGGCATGTAAAAGGGAAGGCTTTTGGAAAGAGCAGCATCATATTCTCCCAGCGTTGCGGAGAGTTCTTCATCCATCTGGAGGGTTAAGATGAGTTCAGGCATCGTCTAGTCTTTCAGAACGGAGATTATATTGGAAGCAATTGGCACTGCAGCTCCTTCGGCAGGACATAACAGCTGCTGGGAAGAGTTAAGCTGGAATCTTTGATGCCAAATGAATTAAAAGTCTATTTTTCAACTCAGCTGGCAAGTCCCGGAGGAATGGCTACCAGCGGGCAGGGGAAGGAGGGAGCGGAGCCATAGGCAGCCGGCACGGGGCTCTGCCTGGCCTGACAAGTGCCTGGGATCCCTCACAAAATGGCTTGAAAGAGGAATCTGGAGTAGAAGATGAATGTGAGTACACTGCAAATCGGATGCTTTCAGCCTGTGCTCTGCTTTCATGCTGGCCAGTTTCTTTTTGTTTTTTTTCTTCAGCCACCTCTAGAAATGCATTTTGAGAGACGAATCCTTTAAATAACATCCAGTCTGAATTCCAGAGCGTGCAACTGCCCCTCTAGCTCACTACCTTACAGATAGTGTTGCAAACTATATTGCAATCGGAAAGTCCAGACTTGAGCTCTTTTTGTATCGCATGGGTATGAGTGAAAAAAATCCCGTACCTTGTCTGAACAACAGCAGGATTTCTATAGGCGCTGGAGAGAAAGCTGGCAGATAGTGAACAACTTCAGTCTTTCTGATTCCAGATCCTCAGCTCAGCCTGAGCCCACCTCTTGCAGCTTTCCAGCACCTTGCAAAACCATTAGGGGATGCGCAGTAAAATATATTAGTTAGTGACTTGCGTAATCAAATGTATTGCAACTGCCAGTCTGCCATTCGGCAGCCCGAAACGTTTGTGGGTGCATCTTATATTAATCTGCAATAGCAACAGCTACAACAGCAAATCTCCTGGATCCTTGAGAGAGATCCTAATTAATCCTAAGTCAACACTTTTAACCTTATTTGATGAATTTTACATGGACTCCTTTTCTTTTTCTTATTTTTTTTTTCCCCCTGAAAGCGTATATCAAGGGCAGTTGGCAGTTTTCTTGGTGTGACCTTAAGCTAGCTTGTGTGTCTGGAAATTTTAGAGGAAATCATTCCAGCACCATTTTTAAGCTGTGGGGGCAAGTGAGAACCTGCAAGCATCTAATTGCCTCATAGGAGCCTTTGGGGACTTAGACAACTCCTTGCAATGCATCCTGCTCAGATATGCAAAACTCTACCTATGGTTCCTAAGTGCGATGGGCTACAGATATTAGTTATTTTTGGTGTTTGGCTGCATTTGTGACTCAGCATCTTGAAACAAGCAGCTGCCCCAGGAGTAGGTGTGCACGGAGGAGAGGGAGGCAGGCGGGAGCTCACAGTCAGGGTCCATGGTGGCCAGGGTCAGGCTCTCCGGGGGCTGGTAAAGTGTGCAGCCCCAGCTCTGTGTCTCTTGCATCGATCTCTGGCTTCAGATGCTGCCCTGCACCAGGGCAAACCCCTATTTCCCTGCTGCAGGAGGCAAGGAGCTGTTCAGTGCACGTGCTGTATCTCACAGATACATTCCATCTGTACTATATGGATGGCAAGGGGATGGCATCAGAGAAACCACCTGGGGATGGGTAACGAGCCCTGCCCAGGAGACGGAGTATCCACTCCAGGCTTAGGGGGTGTGGGGCCAGCAGCCCCCTGCCTGCTCTCTTCTGGGTCAGTTTTAAACAGGTTTTGACAAGGTGCACATTTGGCTCCTTTCAAAAGGGTATTAATGCTCAGGGCTCTAAAAAGTAAAAATAAGTAAATTGGATGTTTAGTGTTTCAGAGGGGCCACAGCTTCAGAGCGGCTGCAGTTCCTTGGGAAAATCTGGTGTATGGGTACTGTTGGTCACTGCCAGGAGCCATGGAAGTGATATTTAATTTGTTTTAATGACTCAGACAAGACATATTCACCTGACCACACTCTCAGTAACAGCTGGACCATTTTGACCAAAACTCATGGTTGGAAATCAGGCTCCAATCTCATACACAGCAAAAATAATTTTGCCTGTGCCATGCACCACTGGCTTCTCCAGCCTGGGAAAACCCATAGGAACCACCAGCATGGCCAGCCCTCCATGACCATGGAAAATTAAAGTAAATCTTGAGAAGAGGGGAGGAAACAGCCCTGTGAGACTAAGCCCTGGCAAGACTGAGCACTGAGGAGAAGCAATGTTGGAGCTGTGCATGGAGGAAAAGTGATACTGTACTTACCTACTGCCTGGAAATATCACATGTACCCTTAGGAAGCAGACTGCATGTCACTCTGTGTGTGACCCTCAGAAAGCTGCACTCACGCAACCTACAGAAACATGGGGACTCCTGGGCTGTGTTTGGGCAAAAGCCTGAGGGGTGAAGGCTGCAAAGCCAAGCTCTCATCCTGACTCTGCATAGCTGCTGCATACTCTCAGGAAATGGCATTTCTCTGGCTCCTGACAGCACTTGTCCCTGCTCCTGCTTTGTCCCCTTTGCCAGAGATAAGGGCACTGAGGAACCAATGTTGATCAAACATTTTCTAGAGCAGGAGACCTACAGTGGGGCCGGTAGTTGCTCCTCAGCTGTGGTTAGCATCCCTTGGGTCTGCTGGAGGTCCTCCAGGGCAGAACATACACGCCACTGCCAAGGATATCCTGCCTATGGTGGAGAGCGAAGAAACTGCCCAAGCCAAGAGCCAGCCCCAAGGGAGTAGTTCCCCCTCGCTCAGTGTGGCTCCAGCCCCAAGGGAGCCATGTTTGGGATAGGAGGTGGGCAATGGTCCTCTGTCTATCCCAGCCCTGCAAACCAGGTCTGGCCAGAGGCATTAATAACCATGGCAAAAATGAAAAGGAGCCATCTGTGAAAGTCATTCCTAATTGGATCTGTAGGCAGCTATCAGTGTTCACCTCTGCCTCTGACCTCCTTAAATGGGATCCCAAGGAGCACTGAGCATACACAACCACACTAATAAGCTTACGTTCTTGAAATGGGAAGAGCCCAGTGTCATGTGCTGTCTGTCTGTCCTGCCCCAGTCTTGAAAGGGTTTTTCCTCCCAACCCAGCAAGAGTTATTTTAATTTTCTCCAGCCCCCAGCATCCAGAAGCTGCACATTTAATTAATTCCCATTCACTGAATAGCTCCCCTAATCTCATTCTGAGGCTAATCTCTTTCCAATTGTGTTGCATATAAGAATTACATGCTTTTTGTTTTGATGAATGCAGTGAGAGGAGGAAGCTCCTGCATGAGGAGCTGTAGGCATACCTGCTCTGGGCACGTGCACCAGCAGCACTCCTGTGTTGGTCTGGTTTTACTCACAAAGCCTCCAGGCATGGCAAATATGGGGAAAAGCAGCTTCTGGAAAGAAGTGCTTTCTTCAGCTGTTCTCAAGAGGCATCTGTGTCATCAGAGCTGGGCAGCCTAGAGTGATCCTCTTCACCATGGCAAACCCAGGGCTGTTAGTATTGTACTTTCTTGGTACCAGCAATATTCTCATTTACCTCTGCCCAAAGAGCTGCAAAATACCCAGAGCAGAAAAGAAAAAGATCTTCTCCTATGGTGTGTAACAACCTTGAGCTCTCTCAAAAAGCATCTGGGACAAAGCAGCCTATTTTTAACCATTGCATCCCTTTAGAGATGCACACCACTTTATCTAGCAGTCCAGTGGAACGCACCGGTTTGTGCTTACTAAAGCAGTTCCCCATTTAATGTAGTCGATCTCTTTCAATCTTAAGTACGCTCTCATTTCTTACAGGTTTTCACTGTTAATGGGAAAGCTGTCAAGTGTGCTAAAACTTATAAATCAGTTATTCAAGAAGCATGATGACTAGAGTGTTCAGGACAAGGGCAGGGTGAGACGAGCTGGCAGTTGGGGTTGGGTGCGATGGGTTCTTCTCCCTGGCTGGGCTGGAAGGAGGGAGAAGAGGATGCTACAGCTCCAGTCCCATCTTGTCCTGTGCATGTTTGGGGTGCCTTCTTGGTTTTTTTTTCTCAGGAGGAAAATAATTGAAAACTACTGAATTCTGTGTTTAGAGCAAGGAAACAAGATTTTCCTTTGAGAGCAGTGCAACTTTGACACCCCAGAAATCACATTGACACAAACCCGTGTACTCTGCAACCCTCTGTTTGAAAAAATAACTGTAGATTAAATGTCAAATTGGAAAAAATTATTAGGGTTAGCTTCCAATTTAAAACTCTTATCAACACAGAAGTAACACTTGGGCTGGATTTTGTGGAGGGTTTGACCCTCTGGATGGGAAAGGGATTTGGTTGGCAAGGCACAGCAAAGGCTGAGCTCCAGTCACACTGCTAGCTCTCGGGGCAGAGGCAACACAGGCCCATTTCCAGACCTGCCAGTCCCAGGGAAAGGCAGCTTTGGTCTTTCAGGTGTGTGTTCCTGGCCCTGGTTTTCAGGGATGTCTATGGTTAGCCCTGGCACAAGGCACCAGGATCCGGTCTTTACCATATGGGGGTGGTCAGAGGGGTCTGCCCTCCATCACAGGGACAGTGTTGATTCAGTGCTGCTTTCAAGGCATTAATTTTTTTTCCCTGAGAGTAATTTTAGGACCTCTCCTTTCTCCCAGCCCAAGCAGTCATGCACCAAGCATGCTCAATTCTTCCTCCCTCCCGTAATTAATAACAAAACCTCTGGTGAGGTTTAGCCACTGGTGTTAATTGGAGCACAGCATGGGTGATGGCAGCCGGCGCCAACCTCACTAAGAGGATTATTCACTTTCTGTTTCACTGACTTCCAGTTCCAGTGGGAAAACCAGCAGCCCAAGGCCATTGCCAAAGTCTGGGCTGCAGTACAGGCCATGGGGACACAGACATCCATGGCAGTGATGTGCTACACTGCCCTACCATTCATATATAGTCTGGGTCAGTCTTGGAAGTTAACTTCAGGTTTTTTTCTTCCATGTAACATAGACTGAGGCTTTATACTGCTGAAAGGTACTTCTGTGCCTTAGCTCTGCTACCTGGCTTTCTTGCAGAGGGATGCAAATGCTGGTCCCACGCTTTCTTGCAGCACAGTCAGATATACCCAACCCACCCACTTTTCAGTTTAGGAATAGCTGAAGATGGAGCTTCTGCCTGTAAAATAAACAGATAAAGCTCTCAAAAACTGGATTAAATCTACCACCTCTGAACTCCTGCATTTGGTATGTTGATTATTAAGGCACTTAAATAGATACAGTTGGTTTGTTCAAGGCACTATCCTGGAATGACTGTAGGAAACTGAATGTGCCATCTGTCTGGGAGCCAGCCTCTCCTATTAGGCACAGTGTAACCCTAATGCTGAGCCAAAATGCCAGAACCTGTATTTCAGTTTTCAGTCTACACCTTAAAGCCTCACTGAGAATAGGACTGGAGGAGATGCTTTCAGCAATAATATCTCTCTCCATCTGAGTGCTTGTCATCTTCGCTGCATCACAGGGCTCAGGCTGGGGAATACTGAGAGCTTATGTCAGTAATAATCCTTTCCGTGGCCATGGGCAGGAGACCTTCTCTTGCCCAGAGTCTCAGGTGAAGTTGAAGGACTATATTGCCTGTCATTGTACCTTATGTAGAAGGCAGCATGCTGTTGAGTGCACACAGCATGTGCTGGCTGTGGCAGTGTCCCCTGCCCATCTACTTGCAGCCTCTGGCTGCAAGGACAGGAGAGGATCTGCTTTCCCATCCCAGCAGAGGTGAGCTCTGAGCTCACACCAACTGCTCGTAGCGGAGCTATAGCCTAAAGACCTGGAAATTATCCCTGTTCACCAATAATCCAGCCTTTTAATATGTACCATGCTGTTCCCTCTCTGATAATGTAGATCAAGTCTGGTTTTGCCGTGCTGGTGTGTCACTGGTGAATAAGCTGCCAGGAGCTGGAGATGACATTGCTTTATGCCTGAAGCTTTGCTTAAATGGGTTACAGCCTAAGACTAGCTAGCAATACCTCTGTTTAAATAGTGCATGTATCAGAAATAGATCTTTCCTCTCGAGTAATAGGTCATGGCAATTTTCTCTCTATTTTTTGCTGTCCTACCACAACATTTGTGTGCAAAGTTCAGCAGCATCCCTCTGACATGCTGCTCTGTAGTGAGAGCTTTCAGAAACAGAGCTTTTCGTGTTTCAGTTTTTCATACGGGGGAAAAAATGCATGTTTATCTGTTCCTGCAAACAGTGAGGCCTTTCTACCACAGAAATGGCTTTGGCCTGATGCCACAAGCAAGGGGAGGTTGGGAAGATGCCCTGTCTGGGGAAGGATAGCAAAGCCACAGGCACCTGTGACCCTCCAAAATCCCCCAGCCTTCAGCCCCTTCTGTGAGATTTCACCATTTATTTAACCTTATTTAAACCCATTTTGGCAAGAGTTTCTGCACCTGTCCTCTGCAATGGAAAATGGTTTTACAGGACCAGAGGGAGGGGGTAATGCTGGTACCCATGTCCACTCTACTGTTGTCAGTGCCAGAGTCTTCCCCACATGCCTTCCTATGCCCTGTAGCCACTTGTAGGCAATGCTTTCGCCCTGCAAAATGGGCAAAGGTTTGCTTCGGTTGTTAAATTCAGCCTCAAAGCCATACCTCATTTCACTTGGTTTTTACTTGAGCGCCCACCCAGCAAGCCCTTTGCTGGAGCTGCCTTCCCTCCCAGCAGCACCAGTGAAGGAGATCATCCCTGAGCCTTCCCCAGGACAGCAGGAGCTGCTTAAACTGGCAAGCCCAGATGGGTCCTGGGAAGGAGCAAGACAAGCAAGGCTCTTGCCTATGAGGATAAGGATGCTCCCGTTAACGATACACTGCAGTAATTGTTTACTTGCTTTGTTGCTTCAATTTCCAGTGTACAGATATTAAATAAGACTCCTTAGAGGAGAGGAAAATAAATTCTCTGAGAGAACTATGTTCCAGGAGATCCTATAGAGATAACCATAAATTCATCAGATGCATTTCGTAAAAACAATTAAAAATAATGTAACTTGACACCAACAGCATTAAACAAGATTAAGAAAAGCTGAAAAAATGGGCTCACCATTTAATAAGATAATTATGTTCAGTACCTATCCCTTTCACCTTTTCTGGCTGAGATTGCAGAACATTCCTCCCACCACCTGCATCCCATGCATGCTCTCGCTTCTACCTTTTCTTAGGGAACAAGGTTCCTGGGGCAAAGTCATTTCCTGTCCATGCTGGGGATTTGCTGCCAGCCATGCTGCACACCAACAACCATCCTCACTGGTCAGCCCAGTTCCAGGGAAGCCTGTCCAGTTGACATCATGCAATAAATTATAGATGATACAAAGCAAATTGCAGAACAAGCCCCAGAACAGCATCCACCCCAGCTTGTCCCTCCGCATTTCCTTGGGTGCTATAAGCACCAGGGCTCTGCCCATCACTTGGCCTGGGGAGGGACCATCCTAATTGGCCAGGAACTGATGGCCAACAGAAGAGAGATCACAAGCTCTACCATGCATGCAGTGAAGTCACTATATTGTCCATATCCACCCACTCCCTCTTTGTGATTTTGGGGCTGGAAAAGCCACAAAATGGGAATGTTTGCTGGAGCAAAGCTGCACTTCGAGGCCCCAGCCCTGCACTTGAAGGCAATCAGCTGAAAAGAGCAGTGAGTGATGAAACCAAAGCAAGACAAAGCACGTACAGTTGCTTTCAGGCTAATATGTAGATTTATGCAGAAAACAAATATAAAGAGCTGCATCTGTTGCAAGCAAAGTATAATTCATCATCAGGGAAGAGGGCTTTTTTCCTCACAGCTACATTTGCTGTAGCTACATATTTTATTTTCCCTGGTTTTGCATGTCATTGGGGGGGTGTGTGTTGTGTTGGGGTTTTTTCAAGTTACATTTCTTGCTTTGAATACAGATGAGTGCCAAAATACTTCCCAGTGCCAGCTGACCAGATTCCTAATGTGGTACATTAGAAATTGATGGCCATCAGCTTTTTGGTATGTTTTGCGAAACCAAGTGGGTAAAAAGCCAGCAATCAGCCTTTGAATGAGCATGGAGCTGTTAGGTGTGATAACAGATAAGACTTTCCTAGCCTTTCCATGTCTGCAATCTGTTTAGTCTTGTGCAGCACAAGGGATGACAGAGGGAAAGCTTTTTAACTGAAATTTACCTTCTAACAGGCAGCTGTTATGAAAGCACATATATTTTGGAAAGCAGTTTTCTTTTGGCGCTCAAAAGGGATCTGTGACCATGCAGCTGTGGGTTCCAATGCCCTTTGCTGTGGCTTTGGGCTTCCGTGTTGCTCCTGTTGCTATGTGGTTGCCCCACAGGCACAGCAGGCTTTGGGGATAACTGCAGGGAGATGCTTGGGGAGGCTGTGGGCTCTGCCCCGGACCACAACAAATGTGCCTGTGGCCCAGAGCATACCCTTGCACAGACAGCTCTCAGCAGCCAAAGCAGAAAGGGAGAGCAAAGGAGAGGAGACAAGGAAACTCGCCTTCACGGTGTGCATTGTGGGCATCCTGAGGACCAGCATATGCCACCCAGCACCATGCTGCCTCCAGTGAAATAAATAATAGGAAAAGCTGCGGAGGAGAAGGCAGCACAGGGAGTTCAGTCTCGACCCTGAAATCTAGAAAAAAAGAAGAAAAACCCCAAACTAAGAACAGTTCGTTCTTAGTCTGTTTATTGAGTTATGTTAATATTGCATTGCTGTGAATGGCTGTATTAAGGATATCATAAATCATTAGAGAAAAGCAAAGAAGCAGCATGTACTCCTGTAAACCTGAACTGCATCTAAATGTATATGGGCTCATAAAGATGCAGAGACAAAGAAATAACAAAAGATAATTGCCCTTGACTGGAAACCAGGAATCAGCAATAGTTGTAGACTCAAAATTAAATGGTAATTGAGCAGATTGATGGAACCTGATCCCACCCTTCGAAGGGCACCTGCAGCAATATCTCTTTCAGCAGTAATTGCACCTTCCCCTCTCCTGGTGCAGAGGTCTCATCTGCATCCCAGGCTCTGGCTGCTTTAGAGTGGACCCATTTATGTTTAACTGAATCCACCCCCGAGCTGAGCTGAACCAAACCAGTGGTGAAAGGATGGTAAAACTTCTTGGTAACAATTATGCTTGAGAGAGATTACATGACTTTGTAAGGAATATCCTAACTTTATTTTTCAAACCATTTTCTGTGATTCCCATTTAATAGGTTTGGGCAAGAAATGATTCACTGTAAGATTATTTATGATCCCAGAAGAAAATTCTCAACTCTGTATCAGGGCCCACTGGATGGCCTGCAACAAAAAGTTGGGAGAAATTCTTGAAGGTTGGTTCTTGTTCTAAATGTTAACAGCATCAGCTCAGGCAGCTGGCATGAAATCTGCTGCAATACTGATGGAGCTGAGTGCTGTTAATAGTTACATTCAAACCCCAGCTATGACAACGAAAGACCCCCGAGGCAGATATCACTCTGTGGTTGAAACTTAATTAAGATGCTGATTCCTCCCTCCCCCAGTTCCCGCAGCCCTTAGTCCCTCACTGGAACCCACAGCCCCCACCCCACACCTCTGCTTTTACCTGGCTTTACCTTATGCCCCAAGGATCACAGGCAGGAGGGATTTCTGTGCAGGAACGCTGTATAACATTCTCCACACATGTTGAAATTCATGAGTAAATGCACTTACCAACATAAATATTAAGATGCAGCAGTGCCGCTGTAGACTCAAGCATTTGAAATATTTCAGCTATTTCCTTACTTGCATTCCTTACCCATGTGTCTGTGAAACCAGTTTATAAAAGGGCTTTTTTTTTCCCACAGACTTGATGATTACACCAAATTCCAGAGGCCTTTTGACAGATAAGGAGAATCCCTATTGACCTTGCTTTTTGTTTACCTTTAGTGTTTTACTGGCCCTCCTGTACCTGCCAGATAGAAACTGGCACAGGAAAAGCGCCCCCGGCAGGATGGAGAACGAAGAAAAGAGGAATTCACAACTTCACCAAGTGCTGATCAACCCCAGCAATGTGTTCTTGCTGGAAAAATACAGGATAGCAGACATATTTCTGGCTTGGTTGAGAGGAGGAGAAGGGATGATGGTCAGGTTTCTAAGGTACCAAGCACAATCTGCATCAACCCACCTCAGCTCCCAGTCCCTGAGATGCCATGTGTCCCCCTGAGAACAGTGGGACAGTTGGGTGCATTGGGTGGTGTCGTGCTGGAGGTGCAGGATGTTGAAGGATATGGACATGCACACCACGAGGGGTCGAAGGAGAAGGGATAAGCAGAAATCTTTATCTGGAAATAACTGCTATCTGAGCAGTCCTTGGGGACTGCCGGCACCGGACTGATAATAACTTAATTGCAACCCATTTATCCTTGAAGGGTATTTTTTGGTAATTGCCTTTAATGCACCTTTGTTAAAGCAATGAAGCAGTATTCACTCCCTACCGATTTCAGCATAATTTCAGTTTAAATATATTCAGGTGGTAATTCTTGCCTTGCCGAAGCAGTGATAAACCCCCTGGTGTATCAGCACATTTCACAGTGTTTGGGAATAAAATTAGTTATACTGGCTGTCCGCTTTGGTCTCCTGAATGACAGATCTCAAGAGATTTCAGCCCTTTTCTGTTCTACCTTATTAGAATAGTCAAGAAATAATTTTAATTTAAGGCGATTTTTTTTCCTTGCTTGTTTTCTCCTTCATAATCCACTAAGAAGAAAGGCATGGCGAGTGCTTCTGAAAATAGCGGTCTGCTCTTTCTTCTTCCTTCCCCACTGTTACCTTTCCAAATGCTCCCCAGATGGCAGAATGCTAATTTGTCATTGAGTTTGGTCAGAGATGTCTATAAAATTAGTTAAATAAAGTATGTAAAAGAGGTTGTTTAAAAAGCTCGCCCCTTTTCACCCACTTAGGTTATTCATCCTCCATCCCATGGCAAATTATTTAGAGGAAAACCAGTCTGGGCAGGACAATCTCTTTTATTCTCCAATTTGTACAAAGGATAGGAGACAAAGTGGTCTTCACAGGTGCATCAGGGCACAACTAATGGCCATTTTTATAGCCTTCATATCCTCTGAGCTTCAGTGAGGGAGCTTGGGAAGCACTGGCAGAGGATGAGCCATCCCAGCAGCTTTTCTTGCTGTAAAAAATCAAATTGCCGTATGGGGAACTGGGGCCTGTCAGAGTCAAAAAAGATGAACAAAACCTAAGAGGGGAGTAGTTTTGAGGTGCTGCTGTTTCTCTTTCCTCCACCTCTGTTACCTACTCTGCCAGCAGAAAAGCTTTAATGAGAGCGTAATCGCTCAGACTCTTGCTGCCTCTTGTGACTCCCCTCTTCCTTATCCCCCTCTAAACTAAGCAAAGGATTAATTTGCTAATTTTAAATAGTTAAACCTACAAATCCAAATGGCAAGGTACAAAACCAATTCCTGCAAAGGTTTTGCTTGCAGCCATGTAAGCTGACCTGTCCTGTCCCTCTAACTCCCTGGAGAGAGAGGCAGCCAGGCAGACCCCATGTCTGCACCCCAACAGACTGCAGGTGAGTGCCCCATGCTGTCAATTTTTAAATGAAATGGTGTTATTTTGTGCATTTCAGGGGCAGTATGTGTTCTGTTTGTTGCTGGAGTCTCAGTTGTGAGGATGCACAGGGCTGGCTGGGAAAACATGGAGCAGTACAGCACCCTTGTGCTTCTAACTTCCAAAGCCAAACCATCAGGCCCGTGATAGGGATAATCTGAGTGTGCAAGGACTGCAGGATGTTTGTGATTTATAGAGAAGAGACAACCTTTTATGTATGAATAAGTAGTAGTAAATCAGTAAAAAAATATTTGAAATACGATATGCAATGCAAGTTCATATCAAATGTGGCAAGTCAGTAGCATACAAGGGCAATTGGTTGCTTGACCTTTGAGAAGTTTGTGAGGGACCATTCTCACAGGGCTGGAGTCAGAGCTGCAGGAGTGGTCTAGACATTCACCTGCTCTTCCAAAATATTTATCTGCCTGAAGGGTTCACAGAATTTCTGTTCTGATCTGTAGGCTGTTTTCAAGCATTTTTATCACAAGGATCTCCCCCTGCCACACTCAAGCCAAAGCAATTTCATTTTCTTCTTTTTCTGGTTTTATTTATTGGGTGGGGATGCACGCTGCTGGCCCCAGCAGTCATGCAGCACTTAAACTAGGCTGGAACGCCACCTTTAACCAAAGTGCTGTGCAAATTCCCATCCCAGCACCCAGGGAGGGAAGAGTGCTGCAGCTGCTTCTCCTTCACTTGGAACGGTGCAAGAAGCCCCAGTCAGGTTTCATCATGGCTTCTCCCAGATCAGCAGAAATCCCGCGGGGTGGGAAGATCTTACAGGTAAGACCTTGCACTCAGTATCATGAAAGTTAGGGCAGGTAAAAAATAAATCAAAGCATCAGTGCCCAGGCTGCACAGGTGAGCAGGAGGTGGCAGAGGTGGGGGTACTGTTTGCAGCAGGCAGCAGCAAGGACCGCTAATGAAGAGAATAGCACCTCTCACATGGGTATATTTATATATGAGTAATACATTCCTTTTCCCTGCAGCATTCAAGCTTAAATTTGACCTTTTTCATTCCTCTGCCTACTCTGAGGTCTGTGGGAATTATTTTAGAGGAACCAATATGCCTGCTCAGTTGCATCTGGGACTCTCAGCATCACCTGGGAAAACAGCTAAGTAACACCAACTGCAGCTGAACACTACAAGGAGAATACGCCAGCACTCCCAAGTTGTGGGTCCATCCTTCCACAGTCATCCCTGACCCCTCTGGTAAACTGGTGACAGGACCTTGGAGCAGTTTGTCCTGCACTCTTTGATGCGTTGCAAGGCATGGGTGGGAGGCTGGCATGGCTTGGCACAGCTCAGCGCAGCTTGGACAAGCAGCAGACCAAGGCTGGCTTGCACAAGAGTTAAATCTCTCCAATAGAGCCTAGAAAGCGTGAGCTAACTGGGGGCTAGGCAGGCTCCGGGGGATTAATCAAGCAAAGGGTACTAATAGGAAACAGCGACAGTTGTCAAATGTGTGTTGCTCCTATATATAATTCGTCCTTAAAACACAAATTCATGAGTTCCTGTTTGCTTTCGTAATCTTGGAAGGTGTCTGTCACCATGGTATCTGCATGCTGCAGCAGGACAGAACCAGGCTCTTCTCCACACAAAAAATAAGGGGTTTATTTCCTTTTCCTGAGCTGTTGGGGGAAGCTGAGGGTGTGTATGGAATGGTGTTGCCGAGGGACACCCTGGATGGAAGCAGCTTGTGGGCTCTCCTCCCTCCTTCTCCTCCCCAGATGGGGCATGGCACGTTGTGGACAGCTTTGGTTCCTTGGACAGGGAATATTTACCAGGGCAGATATTTTAAAGATGCCTCAGAATTAAGGCAGTGATGTGAGTGAAGCCAGGGACCCTTCTGGCTTCTGCAGGCTTCGTAAGAAGAAACCACAGCTATTGCACTTGGCTTATGCTTTATGCAAAAGCTGGCAGATGCATTATTTGAAACAAAATATTAGAATACCTCCACAATGAGCTCAGCGAGGATGGACCCACAAAATGTGTGGCAGAAACCTTTTATAGAAGAGGAGGAATGGGTAAAAAAAAAAAGATCAAATACAAAGATGGCCAGTTTAGAGTTCAGGAAATACTTGCACGCTGATGTGTGTGTTGGGGTCCAACGCAGACTCCAGGCAAAGTCTGACAACCTTTCTGCTGCCCATGGGATGAAAAAAACCAGAAATACCTACAGAGAGGTTGTATCAGGAAAAGGAAATGTTGCATTGATTCAGTGCAGTCTTCTTCCCTTCTAGGGGTGGTGGGAAGCATAAATTCTTTGTGTTCAGAAGAAACTATGCTTTCCTGTACTACCTCGGGGCAAGTCCCCACCTGCATGATGAGAGTGGTCAGCCCTGTGTGGAAGTCAGTTAAAGAGAAACCCCCCCAAAACCCCAGCCAGACTTTTAGGGTAAACACACAGTTTCCTTGGATCAATTATGGGTCTAATTTGGGGTTCGCAGTAGTCCACAGGCTGCAGAGGTACAAGGAGCAAGTCCATTTGCTATAAAGAACACAATCCAGTTTCAACTGAAAGCACTCATAGGACAGTTTCTGTCCTCTTTACTTAAGATGCAGCCCAAACTGAATTAGCCCACTTAGAGATCCTCTGGTTGGGGATCCTCTAGGACAGCAGAGACTAAATCAGCAAGCCAGGTGGGAAAGACAGACTTTCAAAGCTGGGAAACATCCCACTTTTTAAAAAGTCACAATCTAAAAGAGTTTGGATAAAAAAATATCAGACCAAATGCCAGCATTCACTACTGACTGTGCTCAAAGCCATCACGAGCTGCTGCCTTGAGTCATTATCCAAGGACTAACTGATGCCAGCAATTCACTGGTTTTCTGGTGGGGCAGATGGTCTGCGTGGTCCTCTAATTCTATCTCAACATCTGCATTGGACACCACGTCCTGCATAAAGCTGCTGAGGGCTTGGGAGCTCCTGGTGGAGATGAGGGTGCTGAATGGCAGGTGAGATGAAGACCCAGCTGGCAGAGATGTTTTTGTACTTACGGATTCAGATGATGTCTCTGAAGGCCAGGAGAAGGAAGCAGTTTAAGGGTGGTTATGACTTCCCTGCCTTCCTCCTCCCCTGACGCAGAATTTCCTGCAATTTAGCATGAGAGAGGGAGAGAGAGGGAGAGAGAGACAGCACATGAAACACATTTTAGAATGGGGTTAGAGTAGTGCCAAAATGGTAAAATGAAATAAATTTAATAGCTTATGGTAATAAGCAAACTGGCTTTTAAAATGGCCCTGCATTCATCCAGTGAAAGTCATAAGTACCTTATTTTTATGATATATTTCTGTTTCAGAGTAAATTCAACATGCCTTGTTTGTATTAAAACCTCCTTTGCACTGAATAAAATAACTGTAAAGCACATTCTTTCATCTACAAGGGCTCATGTTCACACTCTTCACCCTTTAAAATTCATATGAATTTCAAGTTTTTCATTGCATTGGAGAAGCAACCTATTTGATGTAGGCTTGTAAAAGAGACAAATTACATATGTGTTTTGAATAACAATATCTGATTTCTTCTTGTGAATGGTCAAGTGGAAATATACTCTCCGTATGTAATTAGAAATCTAGAGGACTCACTACAAGATTAAAAACGATTGCATCTGTCTGCAATGAAAAAAAGAGTAAAGAAAAGGAGAGAAACTTAGAAAAGCACCAGACGTGTGTATTCTTGTTAAGCCCATGAAAGAACGCCGTCGTTTGAAAACAGGGCAGCAGGCAGGCATTTGCAAGGTCTGGCAGTATGGAAAAGCAGTGCTGTGGAGTCAGCTGAGTCAACTCTATTGGTTGAACAATGGTCACACTGCCTGAAACAGCCTCATTCTACCCGGAACATGCAAATTTGCAATGGGAGGTGGCTGACGCCCACATCGCGCCCCCCTGGGCATCACGGCTGCACTGGAGAATTCAATGTGCCAAGCGGGAGGGAGGAGAGCTCATTCATCTTCCACAAGATGTTATCTCAATGCACGTGTTTCATCGAAGACAAGAAATCTTCCTAATCAATCAGGCATACCATGAGATCCTATAAATAAATCTTTCCACAGCCTGTGACAGCCAGACTGGAACCAGTGAGGAAGCTCCTCCACTCTGCTCAGCAGATACTTCTTAGGGTGGTGCCAATATTAAAAGAGACTCAAATACAGAATTACGCCCTGCAATGTCAAATGCACCACCATCCCCTCCCGC
>NW_009921371.1:0-2364 GCF_000696875.1 Nestor notabilis | reverse complement strand
AGACAACCAATGAAATCCTAAAAATAAATCTTTCCACAGCCTGTGACAGCCAGACTGGAACCAGTGAGGAAGCTCCTCCACTCTGCTCAGCAGATACTTCTTAGGGTGGTGCCAATATTAAAAGAGACTCAAATACAGAATTACGCCCTGCAATGTCAAATACAACCCCCTCCCCCCCCACCCCCCCAACCTTACAGATGTGCACCTGGTAAAAATTTTGCCAATATAATACATTTCCAGGATTGAGGCTCAACTCTTGTTCCCATTTGCTGGATTTATTTTTAAAACTGCATTTGCACAGTTACTAATTTTATGAGTCCCAACCACAAGTGCTGGCAGGCTGGGAGGCAAGCAGGGACCAAGCTAGGAGGAGGGACGCAGCCTTGAATGTGGCTGCTCTCAGTTAATATGAGAGTAACTTGGGTTAACTGCAGAGAATAACTGCAGGGAACCTGGAGAGTAGCTGGTAGAAGATGTTTAACCAGAGGGGTTAATGTCACCTTGACCAAATAAGCCGTGTTACTATTCGCCATGTATCGTAGTCCCATTTTATCCCTCCCAAGCCGCGGCTGGAGCCAGGGTCTCCTGCCCCCTGAGGCATGCTTAGGTGGTGGGAAAGAAAAAAAAAAAAGCAGGGTGTCTCCATGACAACTAAAACATTTCAGCCCAGGTCTGTGCCCTAGTTCCAAGCAGGTTACACCTCTCTCTCTTCTGTCTGCCTCGTGGTGTCAGGTCTTCTCTATGAGTTCCTGGGACTGAAATCCTGTCTCTCCATGGCGCTCGGTCACTGCTGCCAAAGAGGTTAATGTTGAGTAAGGCTTGTGAATCGGCAGAGTAGGCATGTCACCCCCCCCAGTGCAGGTCTGTCCTCTCTTCTGGACGAACAGCTGCATAGCAACAAGTTCAAAAGCCCCAGGAGCTGGAGTTAACTAGCTGCAGATGTTTCCCTCCTTCCACCCTCTTCCCTTTGGAAGAACCGACAAACCCGGGCTGGACTGCCTGTGTGCACGCAGGGCAATGACAGTGCCGGGGCAGGGAACTGCAGAGGACAGATTCCCACCGGCACTGCCACACCAGACCTGCACACACTCCCTGGGTGTACATGATGTGAGAAACAAGCTCACTTCATCAATTTTAGCCAGGGACAAAGTCTGTGGAGCAAAGAATATTTTATTTACACCGCTGGGAGCTTCTCACGGGATTCCTCCCCTGTGGCTCAGCTCTGGCTCTCCAAAGGCTCATTTTTATCTCCCATATTGTTACATATTCATAGTTTTTCCAAGGATAGGCGGCCTGTATTACAATTAGTTCCAGGAACTTATTATCCTAAGTCTCCTCCCTTCAGCGCCTGCGCATTGCTCTCGGGTGGTCCTGGGCTGGGGTCTCTGGGATGAAGTAAGAAGTCTTCCTCATGATGCTCTCGTCACCTTTGGCCCAATGAGTTGCTTCTGTAACAGCAAGACCAGCTGAAAGTGACCCTTATCAATGGCTTCCTTCTGTTGCTTTAGCAAGTGTTACGCTTATCTTACAACGACATACAGAGGCATGCATTGGTGCTAGGCATTACCCTCACCATCCTATGCAACGGGACATTTTTAAACCCCATGCAACCTTAGAAATGCGTTTTTTACATTGCTTTCCCTATTTCTGGGAGAAAAAAAAAAAAGAAAAAAGAAAAATAAACTCAATGCAATCTAATGCTTGAATTTAAGTATCATTAAGACTAGTTGCTAGCTCTCCCTCTTCCAGACTGCAAGAAGTTTACCATTCCCTATATTCTCCCCACTGTATCTGCTGGGTTGAGTCTGGAGGTACCTGCCGCCCAAAGTTCAGAGCCCAAATGAGTGCTGCTGCATCTCCCAAATACCACGGTGAAGGTGCTCTTCTGTGTGATTAACGCTCTCCATTTTGGCCATGCAATCTTAAAAGGTCTTCTTCAAATGAAATTGGGAATGGGAACATTTACACGCTAAATTTGGCTTCAGCGACCCAGAATATTTAAAGTAGATTAGGTTTTTTAGCAGTTAGTTATAGGCTACTCTTAACTAGGTACTTTACCACCCAAAAAAAAAAAAAAAATAAGATAAATGGAGAGTGTGAGAAGCGGTGATTTGTAGCGTGCGCCATGGTACATCCCTCGGGTGTGTTCTGGAGGATGCTACTCGCGTTCTAATGAACAACCGAAGGCTCCCCGCAAACCCGGGCACCCCAAGCCTGACGCGATGGCGAAAGGTGCCACATGTCACCCTCTTTCCAAAACGACTTTTTGCCCCCGAGAGCTGGGTTGCTGTAGTAGAAAAGCAGCGTTTCGCACCGCTCGGGAGAGGCGGAGACCCAGCCCTGCCCTGCCCGTGGGCCGGCGCT
>NW_009921370.1:0-18206 GCF_000696875.1 Nestor notabilis | reverse complement strand
TCTGGACCACAAGGAAGAAGTCCTAGTTATTTCAAAGCTTTTTATTACATACTTCTCATGCTAGCCTCAGCTCAGACATCTTTCCATCCCACCACCCCAACATGTCGTAGGGCATGCAGACATGCATAACACCCACAAGCTGATGTTTGACTACAGAATATTATGTTTATATCAACATGTACTCCACAAATCTTAGGTTCCCTGCCCCAAAACGTAAACCTCTTACCTGCCCCAAATTTGTCTCCATCAATCTTGAACACCTGGATCTGAACATTAAATACGTTGACCAGGGCTTTGTCTGTGACCTGGAGATTCTCCTCTGCACTGCACTTGTAGGAGTTCCCTACTGTAGCTCTCAGCTCACTCATGCTGTTGTTTGATGCTTCAAATCTTGGAACTGTGTAAGAGAAAGTCTTATTACAGAAACCTGAAGAGCAGGAGCTGTAAGCTTGTAGAGTTTAAATTTGATACATTCATCCTCAACATTTCTAACATGTTCTTTAATGCACGCAACCCTTAATATATATAGAATTAGTTACTGAAAGCAGACTTCTTGAAAGTCCCTACCTTTTGCTTCAGAAGGCAGAGTTGTGCTCACATTCACGCCTTGCAGGAAGAATTTTTCAGTACTTGCATTCTTTAAGAAAAAACAAAACAAACCAGTAGTTGTCATTTAAGCTAATGATGTACAACATAAGCTGTTAACATTCAGGTTCAATTCTGCATGCATTTTGAGAAAGGTTTTCAAAAGATAGTCCACAATTTGGATTAGCATCCAGATGAGCTTAATTGCACTTGAGGAACTATTCCTTGGGGGAGGAAGGGAAGCAGAGCAAGTGGGATGGTCACCCCTCAGACTGCTGACTTGACTCCCACACCACTGGCATAGTCCTGCCCATGCCTTAACCAGGCTAGTGCAGTGATCTCACCTATGCTACAGATGCAGCTCTGAAGCAGGTCAGTACACCACAGAGATGCGGAGACTCATTTAATAGTAACAGGTCAAGGTGATCACAGTCGATCAATCCCACAAGTATTAAAAGGAGCATGAAGCTCTGACAAACAGGGTACATTCAATCCTCAAGGGTACGCAGCACTAACATAGCACTGGGGCAGGGCTGCGGGAAACTGGATTCCCAACCACCACAGGAGACCAGGCACACATGGCCCTTGGGCTGTCCACAGAATAGTAAGGTGGATTTAAATCCAGCTCCAGGCTTGTACGATTAAGTGAGATGCCTACTTGTCACAGGCTGTTCTCAGATTGGGCAAGAAGCTTTAGAGTAGGCAATACAATCTTAAAATCCCATTCCAAGCAAAATACATATGTGTATACATATTATGTGTGCATACATACATATTCTTTCCTCACAACAGTGACCAGGTACAAAACCCTCTAAATCCTAGTATTAAAAGCAAAGGAATTATTTACTTCCCTTCCTTTAGTTCCATCTTTCTTCTCTCCTACTTGCTCCAGTTAGTTTTCCCGACATGAAGAGTCCTGCAGACCCTACAGCTTGTTTTGAGACTCTTACCAATGCAAAGCGGAAGATAACCCTTGTTTTATCAAAAGTCAGATTCAAGAAGGCAGACGAGTTGTCACATCTACCAGAAGAGGTTGTATTATGTGGTATAAAATTCAGCACATCCAAGCCCATCTATGAGAGAAGAGGATCAGTTATGACATTCGAAGAGACTAACACATCACCTTACGTTCAGCTGAATTCTGGCTTGCTTATGCTCACATGCACACTCTACATGTAACAGATGACTGGCCAGATACATTAGCCCATAAATAGCACATGTAAGTTGCACTTGCATTACCAGGCTGGCACAGAGAACACAGGTCATCTTTGCATGCCTAACAAAGCTTTCTGCAGCCAATAACCTGCTGATTTCTCCACACTAAACTTCTTTGGTTCCAGCAGCGTAAAGTAAACACATCATTAACCATTACACAGGGAGCAATAAGCTATGAAATATTGCTTGGACATAATGAAGGGAACCATGTGTAAGCACAATCATCTTGCTAGTAACTTCATGTCAAAATGCTTTAGTTTTGCCCATGGGACATGATCTTATACTGTCCTGTATCTGCAGAAGTCTGTGGGTTAAATACAATTCCCGATCAATCAACTGGAAACCTTTCAGTAGCTCTTAGTTGATCCTCATCTGACTTGGGAAAACCTGTTTGCCAGCTCCTTACCGGTCATGACACTAACATCAGCTGTTCCAGTAGAGCTAGAATGTCATGCCATAACATGGCTAGGGAATTTCATGCAACTAAGGTGGCTAAAACACAGCTGCCATCGTAACCAGCTACTGTACAGCCACATGCCAGCTATCAGCGCTCCTGGTATTACACCTCTCAGTCACGATCATCATAAATGCAATGGATTCCTTTGCATCACCACAAAAGCATCAAACAGCTAAATCCTATACAGATACCACCTCCCCACACCAGGTCCTTCATCACTGAGATCAATCTTCATTATGGTTGCTTTTGTATAGTTTGTTTGCCTACACTTGCCCTCGTTACATCCACAGGATAGGAAAAAGCAGCTTGTGATCAAAGGTCCCTCACAACAAAGCTTTACTGAACATCAAGGTTTGCTGACCCCTGGTCATTGTTTCCTATTGAGGACCTGACCTTCAGCAGTCCATTTAGGATTACTCCTCAACTGCTTTGCCTTACCAGCTAGTGTGTACCAGGTTTGTCTGCGGGGCTGGCAAGCTGGGCTTTGCATCAACTATGGAGGGAAAGAACCTGTACCAGGGTGGACTTTACATAAACCATGAAACATTTTTGCTGTTGAAATCAGCCCTGCAGTAGCTCATAAGCGTTAATGTCAAACCCAAGCCTCCTTGGTGCTGGCTGGAGGTTAACCAAGTCACGAACCTGTCCAGTTTTATAGTAGTAACAACCTTTCCTTCTAATAGTCACTCACTGCTTTCATTCAGGTGCCTCAGGCCAAATTCCTGGATTTTAACAGTTTAAAAAACCTTTTTTACATGGCATCTTTGACAATAGGATTCCCCCTACTCATACCTTGATAATTTTTGACTGCTTCTGTGGAACAGCCATGTACATGTACTGGATTTGACAGACAAGTCTAATTCTCTAACTGGACAGAAAAATTATCACTTACAGTAGAAGAGAACCTTTTGAATTGTCACTAGTCTAGTCAAAGTTAAGCAATTAACTTAATAATTGCTTAACAAATGGAGTACTATCATGGATGAATACTACAAAGAACTGTGATTTTAAAAGGAAAAGGTTAGCCTATAATAAATAAAGTCTATAATAAATAAAGTCTTCAAATCTGAAGGCTTTGAAGAGAGAAAAAAAATATATACCTTTTCATCTTTTTTTAGATAGGTGATATTAAGCTGTAACCCCATGTAGGCAAGTACACAGGTTCCATTTGGACCAGTCACATTGTATTTACCAACTGCAGGATTTGAGGGTGATACAGTTGGCACTGGACTAGTTGTTGTTGGAACCTGGCTAGTAGTCTGTTTAGGAGTTGTAGGCACTACAGCAGTAGTAGAGACCATATCTTCAGCACATTCTGTCTCTGGAGAGAAAGGAAAACAGTCATTACAAAAAAAAAAATAAGAAATGAAGCTCTGGGATGCTCTACCTTTTTAATCCTCAAGGGAAAGGAAGACACAATTTCAAATAGCTTATCCTAACAGAAGATAATAAAAGCTGAAAAACATGATTGTAAAGCATTATTTGAATGCTCATTACAAAGTTTGAGACACTTTTGAAGCCTGGCATGTGAAAATGACACATCTGCTGTTATTTACAGAAGTTCACAGTGATTGCATCTGCTTTCATTGATGTCTGTCATTTCACTTTGCCATTAAGTCAGGATAAGTAAGATACTGCTATGCTGACAGAACCAGCGTTCCTGCTGTATGTTCACAGCAAGGCTAGGATGAATACCCCTCTGACACTCTGGGCATTTGCATGCTGGAAGCAGAAGAAAAGTTCTCCAGCCCACTGTTCAAAGTGGTCTCCCAGGACATACATTATTCTCCTTCCCCTCCCTCCATTACATTATCAGGTTGTGAGGACCCTACATCATTATTCTGGCAATATCCACTGTAACATTAAAATGCTACTGGACCTCTCAAGACCTTATAGCAGCGCTGCAGCTCTTCTATCCCTAACAAAGGGATTCCAAGACTGCTTCAGATGTTCTGCTATACCCTTTCAAGTCAATCCCCCCTTTTGTCCTGCATTAGCAGTTAGGGGGTACAAGGCTGAGTGAAGACGTGCAAGACAGCCTTCTCTTTTCATCCAGTTCAGCAGCAACTTCCAAGGCAAAAGAAGAGAGAAGGAACAGTGACTTGGATTTATTTGCCAGACTACTCAGAAACACCTGGCAGCAAGATCTTAACTTGATCTGGGAGCCAAGGCGGCTCCTGCATTGAACATCTAAGCCAAAATCAAAGGTCAGAGCAAAGACGTTACTATACACCTTAGCCAAAACCAAAGGTCAGAGCAAAGAGGCTTCCATGTTCTAAGTGAAGGTCATCTCCACATGTCAGGGGTAACGGCTTGCAACTTTGTAAGGACAACAAACTGCAGCAGCAGTCAATTCTGACTCAAAAGGCCTACTTCTCAAATTTAATCCTTGCAGATACCAGATGTCTAAGAAACAGCCTCTACACTTGAACATCAACTGAACTGTAAATTATGGCTCAGAACAAGGAGCTCTAATCACACCCTCTAAAGTCACAGAGACTTCAACACAGCACACTTTCCTATTCCTACTCCACTTACGGAAAGTCAGAGCAGAGGGAAGGTGGATGAATGGATGAGTGACCCTATCTTCTGTAGGCTGATACTGGTCAGGTCCCAAAAGGTGATCATTTCTTCACAAATAAACCCAACAGCAGCATTACTTTCTATCTCAATGGAGAATTTCCCTCCATCTGCAAGATCTCGCCATGTACAGCCTCTTACTCAAGCTGGCAGGAACAGAAGCAACCAAACCAATTCAAGTGGAAGTTTGTCCTAGACAGAGTCTTGACACAGTATTTTTACTGAACTGATAGCTCATAGTAACTCTGCAAGACAAATCTGAAGGGACAAATTCTCCTTTTCTTCAGAGCTGCAGATAATCATTACCATAACCTCAGCCACTAACTTCTAGGTACACTGACAGAAGTTACCACTTCTAGTGATACAGATACACCAAATACTGATTCTTTATCCCTTCCCTTCCTTTCTGCCCAAATCACCAGCAGAAATATCCTATAATGAAAGGTTTGCATTTATATTAATCTAAAACAGAAGGAACAGAAAATAAAGCAAAATGCTGACAAACTTGTGTTGCATAAAAAACACCCTCCAGAAATAACACAATATTGATTTTATTTTTTTTTTGACCAAAGGACTATGTAAGAGCAGATAACAGGTGATCTCGAAAGGAAAACTATTACACAGTAGGAAGATTCTATTGAAGTTTTGTAGATACTAAAAGCAGCTTTTCCCAGTATCATGGCTTATGTTCAAGCCTGATAACTGATCACTTATATTTATCTGGTGTGATAACTGGATCAAGATATCAATTAAAAAATGAGCTACTTCAGAAGACTGGAGTAATAGAAATCAGATTTTTTTTTTAATGAAAAAAATATAGGCCCACATCTTTGCTGCAAACTACCTCACTGAACGGAAAAGATTGATCAAGTGAATGATACACAGTGAAATCTGAGCCAGCCACATGAGGCAGCCATGAAAGAAGTCAATGCCACAATTATCATGCATCAGGCAAGGTATTTTTCAGAGAGATGGGATATACTCCTCTAGAAGGCACCTCTTCAATGCATCCATCCCAAGTGAGCACTGACTACCCTAGTTTTTAAGACTCATTTCAATTTAACAGGTGCATAAGTGGGATTAACAGCACAAGAAAAGTTCTGCATTTCCCACAGAAGATAAAGGCTTTCTACTTGCCCCAAAACTAAGGCAAAGACTTATCACTCCTTAAGACAGCATGGGTGATCAGTTTACATGGCTCTTCACATTTGAAGACTGTCGCCACAAAAACAAAGGACATGGACATTCCATAAAGTAGCTTGTCTTCTAATCACTATAGCAGTGAAATTACAAAATGTTTTTCAACACAAGCAATCAGGACAAAAAGTCGCTCTGTGATCAAGTCAGAGAAAGAACATCACTGTTGCAGCTTACATAAAGCCTCCTGTAGGAAGGCATACAGATCTGTTCCCTATAAACCCGTTCTCTATTGTCTGCCATTATACCATTCATTTTCCCCAGAGCACACAGTAAGTAGTTCAAATTACTTTGGTGGAGGCATAATACTTGCAAGTTACCAGATACTTCTTAAACAAGGATTTTGGCCATATGCCCAGCTGACCTACTGCAGCACGTGTTTACACCCATAAATACTCATGAACAGAAGGAATGTTCCACGATACCTGTATAAACCCCATGGGAACACAGTGCACTATCTTCCAGTCATGGATGCTGACAACCCTACAGATAAAACCTGAAGCAGGTCCACTCACTTCAAGAGATGCTGCTATCAGAGCTTCAGATCCAGTTTGTACCTGCCTAAATATGATGAGTAAGGACTTAAAAAGAAATAATCTATTATTGGAAATATTAGCTCATCAAGTACATTTTCTGCTACGAGATACCTACTGTTCATACTGAAAGTGCCATTTGTGAGATAGGCTTCCAAAGTAACATTGCTAAAAGTAACATTCACATTCTTCATATTGACTTGCTTGGAGCTGATGCATCTGTATTTTGTGCCCATATATGCCTGAATAACAGTTTTATGTGATGCTCTCTTCACTCCTGTAAAAAGATTACACTGCATTAGTATGTAACAGTATTTACAGAGACAAATCAGTATTACATCTGGAAGGGTTACACAATGAGAACAGGAAGTTTTCATTTTACCTGCAGTTGAGTTATGGAATAAGGTTGCATCTGACAGATTGTACTGGAAAACTAGCTCTTCAACTTGGTACTCATCTGCATGTTCTGAGAAGTTCAGGCTTAATGAATGTCCTGCTCCAAAATCCAACACCAGTAGTGGATGAGATGTGTTACCTTTACCACATGAGCTCTGTGGGCTTACTGTAGCATTTTGTGGAAGAAAAAAGTGTGCAAACTGTGGGGTACAAAACAAAACACATGTAAATGAGCTTTACCTTACTGCTTTTTAAATATCCCATGAAACTGTTACAAAACGTGCTATGTCTACTTATATACCAGTATATAGCAAATAGAATGTTACTAGCACTCAGGTTTCCAAGAATATTGCTCTCTGAAATTTGAGGGCAAAACAATACACACAGCATTTTTAGTCTTCCCCCCCAGCCCCCACTAAACTAGCGCTATAAATTTGCATGTACTTCTGTACAAGGTTAATCAAATCTGGCAAACTCTAGATGGCTGAAAAACAGGAAGAGAATTTAAGCTTTGCTTCTTGTAGTACAATTGAGTAAGAACAAAAGCAAGTGGTGCAGCCTACATAGTTTGGCTATAATACTTTGAGTTTATTACATATTGAGAAGTAACAAGGTACCTGAAGATCAATACAGTGTTTGCTGGAAAGTTTTGAGCTTATTGCTTACAAGAAGAAACAGCCAAAAGCATGTTAGGAAAGCAGTCACCTCTGAATGCAAACTTTTATACTAGTATCAGGGCGATTGCAGACAATCTGCACCACTGAAGAAGTGAACTATGCAATATAACTCTCACCTCAAAACACAAATAGCAAGTGCACCACTGGCAAAGTAATAGGATTTTTTATTTCTTAATTTCACATCATACTGATTGCTAGAGGAGAAAGAAAAAAACACCTCAACAAGAGGGCCTCAAAACATGCAGTTGCAATGAGATTATAAAGAATTGAATGTAATTCCTGTTCAGTAGTACAGATACCAAGAAAGTAAACTGAAAAGCAGAATACTTGTAAATAAAAATTCTTAACTTTCCAATAACAGGCTTTTGCTGTTAATATGGAACAACTTGTAAGCACTGCACTGGTCTGTAGATACACTGCAATCTAGAGATCTGCTAAGCGAGAAGATCAGAGATTTCAGGCAAGTTTAAAAGTTACATGCCAACAGCCATTTCAGCTCAGGTTTAGTCCATGTAAGTATGACCAAGTTCACAAAAGTCAACTGATCTTTACAGTTCCAGTGAAAGCCATTTTAGCTACCATTTAGTGATATTTCAGTCACAAAATTAATTTCACATATGTATTTTTTGTGGTGGTTTCAGGCAGCCTTAACCCTGTTTAATTAGAAGCAGCATCAATAGTAAGTCGTTGCAACATGACTGGAAGGGATCAAATCTTTGTTGAAGTGGTTTTTAGTGCTTAGATATTTGTTCAAAGTTTAAGTACTGTGCACTTGCAGAAATACCATGCATTTTATAAACACAAATTAGAGACAAACTGCGAAATGCTACCCTTACCTCTTTTTGCCCATTGCTTTTGTACTCCACTGAGAAAGCTACTGTCATATCAGCGATGATGCAGACCTTGCCACTTGGATCTCTCACCTCAAATGAAGAGGAAGCCTGTAAAAAGCCTGTTAAGAATGACAAGTGGTTAGTTTTGCATCATATAATTTTATCTTTTTTTGATCCCAAAGAGAAATACGTACACGTCTACATTTGGGAGTACACCCTAAACAGCAGTTGTGTTTGGAAATTTGGGTATTAATGGTCTCTGTACTACCTTCAACATCACTAATGCACAGAGGGCAAATTTAAAACAGCACATATAAAAAGACAAAGTCACCCAAACCAGAACTGTTGACATGCCGGGTCCTCAGAGGGCAAGAAAAACTTGCAACAAAAACTAGTCATAGTGTTCAAGGCAGCTGATCAGTGTTCACCCTACACAGCAACTATTTTGCAAGCTTCAGCCAGAACTGACTTAGCATATATGATCTTGCATGCCTACGGCACTCAGCCTTCCCCCCACAACACACCACGCAGCCTTCATTCCCGCTGTACCAGGACACTCAGCTGTACATGCCCTGAATGCAGCATTAAGAAAGCTTGGATTGACTGCAGATGTTTTGGAGGGACTGCCAAAACCAGCACGATGGAGCATGCCACCATCGCGAGGAGAACTTCTCTTTACTGTCATCACGCTCTCTGCACTTGACAGGAGGATGGGGGCCAAGACCTTGACATAGGCAGAGGTTATGTGTTCATGACTGGTTTAAGCTGACCTCAGACTGAGCTGCTGACAAAAACACAGCTCTTCCCCCCCACTCACTCCCCTCCAGCCCACCAGTACAACTGACCACACTAGTACTGACTTAACAGGGTAAGAACATACAGCAAGAGGAGCACAGAATTATCCTTTCTGACAGCAGACCAGCATCCACTGCCAGTGGAGCTTGACTAAGGGAATGTGTTGCAGCAGGCTGGATACAGCCGAAAAGCAGGTTCTCTCTTACTTCATTTGCAGTAAGGGCTATCTGGACAGCGCTCCTGTATCTGAAATCATACCAAGGTCTTCCAAGTTCTTTTTTATTTTTCTGGTTCTCAACTCGTCACCACACACACAGCCAAAGCACACCTCACTGCAGAAGGCCTGCCTGATTTTCATGCTACCACTTTATCAGCCTGCATTTCCAACAACTCCAGTCTTGCAGAAAACCTGATAAAAAACAAAAGCAGTTGCAAAACATAAAGCTTTCTATCTCCAGCAACTAAGCTCTAGAGTCAAACATGCTAATCCATTCAACTGCTGATACAGCAAAAAGGTCCAGACAAGGGATTATCCATTAGCCAGCTTCCCCCCCAAGAAGTTTTAAAAAAGCAAATCCCAATTTTAAAACTTTTCACTCCAAAACTATGGTGCATACAATTGTATTAAGACAGTTACCAGGAAAAATTTTACTCTTGTCAGCTGGACTTCGATAGAAGGCCCTTCAGTTGTGGGAACACAGTGGAAACAATTTCTTTGGCACTCAGCAAGCATTTTCCCTTGTTTCTTTCCCCTTAGCAACAATATATCCTCCCCCAGCACCAAAAGGGAGGCAGACCTTAAGCAGGAATTCATACACTTTACCCAGTTGTTTGAAGAGTCTAGACTTGAAACCAGAGATTGACAGAAGAGAGAAATTTCTTGAGAATGGATAGTGTAGACAGCTGGTGTTTCAAACCAAAACTGTACTAGCTTCGCCCTTCTGTCCAGTTCAGTGTTCATTAAGAACATATATTCACAAAGACGTTACCTATTGCAGTTCAGAGCAGTACTAGCAACAGTCAATGCTCTTCCGCATGGAAGTTTCAATTTGCAAAGTTTCCTTTGATTTGAATTTACATCTGGAACTTGTTTACATTTCACCCAAGCATTTGTTTGCCCAAAAGCAATCTGCTTACGCTTTCCTGAAGATTTCTAGCACAGTACAGAAAACAACACAGAGGCAGGCAGTAAAGTCCATGGCTACTTGAACTAACACTACCAATGGAAAGCGTGCTAGAATGACAGCATTCAGTGTGCAAACTGACTGCCTTGTTTGACAGCTTTTAAAAGTCTAAGCAATTTTAAAGCTAAAAATAAACAAGTAATAGGCAGCAAAAGAAAAAAAAAACCCACACCAAAACAGTTTTAAAAATAAATGCAGAAGAAAGAAAAGACTGAAAAACATTTAAGAGAAATGTTGTTGACCTAAAGGAAACTGTGACAGACCTGGCCAGTACAGATAATTCAGAGAACAACAGAAGACAGTGCAGAGATATCAGAAAGCATTAAATGGAAGAGAGATTCTAGGAATGAAGAAATTACAAATCAGTTTAAGTAATAGAGAATAAGGGGTGTGAAGAAACAGTAGGAAATACCACCTGCTAAATCGTAGTAGGAAATAACTGTAGTTATTTCTAGTAGTGCTAAATAACAGTAGGAAATAACTGCTAAATTTTCACCAGGTTAAGTTCATACCATGCTGTGAATCCCGATTTCGTTAGTGTGGAACGACCACTATAAAACCCCATTTCTCCTTAAGAAGTGTTCAGCAGCTGCTGGATTTGCAGTATCAGTGATGAGACAGACGCATCCAGCATGAGACAAGAGGGCTGCTTCACTCTGTGTAAGCCGACATGCACAGGGATGGCAATCAGAGCGACAACTGTGCTGCAGCATCATCTGCTCCCGTGGTCTTGGAGGAATGCACATGAAAGAATGAAACACAAGGGACGGAGGAACACAGAAAAATCAAAAAACCACAAAACAACAAATCAAGACACTGGAGGAAGGAAGGTCCTGCCTACTCTTCATCCCAGCCAGTTTAGGGCAGAGGAACAGCTCACTGGGCTTTGCAGGAAAGCAGCTGTTGAGTTTGCGCAGGCAGTTTAAGTGTGGACTAGTGATTAATGCATGAATCATCACCATCCCACAAATAGCAAGAGCCTACAGTCAAAATGTCAGGAATACAGAAAGCAAACTGATCTTGAATCAATCTGTCCTGGGAATATTGCTAATTAAGTTACATAAACTATTGCTCAATTTTAGCTTTGCATATCTACAACTTGACAATATTGCTTGTACTTCTCATAACAATATAATTCTTTGCAATTCAACACAAAAGCTGGTACAACCTCCAGTTTCTTAACTTCACACTTTAAATGCTCCTCTTAATAAACTGCAGCACCCTATATGACAACAATCTGTGTTAGAGCAAGGGCAGTACTACAGTGGCAGTGTGCACCCACAGTCCAGAAAACCAACCATATCTTGGAGCATGAACAGCAGGTTAAAGGAGCTGATTCTGCTCCACTACTCTGCTCTTGCAAGACCCCACTTGGAGTACTGTGTGCAGTTGTGCATTCCCAGCGTAAGAAGGACATGGAGCTATTGGAGTAAATCCAGAGGAAGGCCACAAAAATGATAAGGGGGCTGGAGCACCTCCTGTACAGACAGGCTGAGAAAATTTGGGCTGTTCAGCCTGGAGAAGAGAAGGCTGCGTGGAGACCTCATAGCAGCCTTCCAATATCTTCCAGGGGGCCTACAAGGATGCCAGAAAGAGACTCTTCATCAGGGACTGAGTGATAGGACAACAGCTAGTAGACTCAAGCTTAAACAAGGAAGATATAGGTTAGATATAAGGAAGAAATTCTTTACTGTGAGGGTGGCGAGGCCCTGGAACAGGCTGCCCAAGGAAGTGGTGAATGCTCCATCCCTGGCAGTGTTCAAGGCCAGGCTGGACGGGGCTTTGATCAACCTGGTCTAGTGGAAGGTGTCCCTGCCCGTGACAGGGGGGTTGGAACTAGATGAGCTTTAAGGTCCCTTCCAACCCAAACCGTTCTGTGATTCTCACAGCTGAAGAGCTCCTAGACTTTTCAATAGCAAAAAAGTAAGTTTTGTGAAGTTTATCATTCTTTTGGCTGGAAACACTGTGTTATGGATATCTAGTAGATATCTAGATATCTAACTAGCAGAAATGCACCAGCATCAGAAATTTCACTTAGTTCAGATGCTTCCTTTGTATTTCAGTAGGTCCTGGAAAAGGGCTGCTACATACTTATTCTAGCTGCATATTTTCAATTGAAAAATCATAGGATAATTTCTCCCTTTATAACTTTCTAAAGTTAGAGTCTCATGCAAGAAAAGATCGAAGGTACAACTGTTGAAGCAACAGCTAGTTATGCCACTTGAATTAAATCCAGCATCCTCCCTACATAAAAAAAACCCAAACAGAGCATATTGACACTGATATATAGTAAACAAGTCAAAACAAAGACTTCCTTGGTATATAACAATTTATCATAAATCTCCTCAGAAAAAGTTGCTTCTTTTAAACTACAATGCTAAGAAAACAATCTAGCACGTTTTGAACAATCTAAATCAAAGCCCTTTGAATATGGCTCTTAAAATGTCTGGATTCCCCATCTCTTGACCACACAAAGACGCTTTCAGGTTTCAACTTTATTATAATTGAAATCTTGTTAGCCAAACACAGCTACCCTTGAGTTGTTCTCCCATTTAACTGAAACCTACTGAGGATGAAAGACGAATGGTGGCGTGCTCTAAAAACCCCGAGCATATACCAATGGCAATTGTTTGCACTGTCTGCTTGCAAAGAGTACTTCAGCTACTACAGTTAATGATTTACTTTGTCTCAGTTTTTTTTAGAAACATGGAACATTGACAATAAGGACCTCATACACAAAATATACTTTTTTATAATTTGAGGTTTGTTACTATAGTTATGTTTCTTGCAGAAGTAAAAAACTCTTTAGTATTGTTCTTCCTCTCTCAGAAGAAAGGACAACAAGCCACCCAAATCCACCTGGGCACGTTTTCCACACCATCAGTAGTTTGAGGAATACAGATATCTAGTGGATGGGGCTGTTTGCAGTTACATCAAGTGACTGGCATTAGGAGGAAAACCATGGGTTCAGCACAGCCCAGATAACCTAATCGCTCCCATACGTGCTGCGACAGTGGTTCAGAGCACCACACCTACAGCCTGATCATACACATCAAAGACGCTGCTCAGCTATAGCCTACCCTGTAATTACTGTGCAGCAGTACTCTGCAGGTAAAGGATGCTGCTGACTGACGCCAGCACTACACAATCATTCTGTACCTAAGCTACAGTCACTACTGTGTTGTCTGGCACCTTTGCCCAGAGGTTCTTAGGATATATGCAGTGAACACTGCTATCTGTGGGGCACTAATCCAAGGAGATAAGAAATGCTGGTTCTTATCTAAAAAGACCATTTATTTTCTGTTGTACAGAAGTGGTCAGTAATTTACTCATTCAGATGGTTTGAAAGGATCCTGTCATCTCAGTGCCATTTTGTGAACAAAGTGGTGACCTTAGTTACCACTTCAGACTCCTAAATCTATGCCAGAGAGGAGAATGGAAAAAATCCCTGAGGAGTTATGCTCTCCTCTGACAACTTGTCTTCTAATGTAAGCACCACTCCCAGAGGGACACTTAGTACAAGTCCTTTCTCAGAAGACCAAGTCACAATGACTTGCTTACAATCCAGGATCTATACTACCTTGGGATAGTACAGAAAGAAAAAGAACTTTAATAAAAATAGATTTTTGAAAGATCATTCTATTTACTAACACTAACATTTGTGGGGAACAACTGAAAGCAGGAAAATCCCTTGATAGACTTCATGTATGAACAACTCTGTGTGAGATGAGATAATCTTCCTAAAACTGAGTTACACTCACCTGTCACTAACAGACTCTGAAGACTGAATGCAGGCTATCTGGAAAGCCTAGTAAGAAAACACAAGGCTGGACCCACTTCAACTGCTGTCGGACACACTTGAACACAAAAGCAGTGGTGGAAAGGGCAAACAGAGCTTAATTCAAGGATGGATGAGAGTACATTAGGAAAAAAAGAGAACCAGCTGCATGTGTGCAGGTGCAGCACCTGATTATATCAAGTTCCTGATCCAGCCCTGGAAGATCCACCCTTGCCAACTACCAGAGACAAATTCATGCAGTCTCAGATTATGCTTTTGATATTGTTGATTTCCATTAGGACAGCAAACATTTTGTTTCTCAACTTAAGTTTGCAGTCTGAATAACCTCTTTCTTTATAAACAAATTTATGAAAGTACAAAAGCATTAAAAATGAAAGGTTATTTAGCAGCTGTACACTTGCCATTTAGCCAGAGAATTGCACAATTGCATCAAGTTTAGTCACATGAGGCTTTTTCTACAGTTTCCTATCTAGAGGAAGGAAGTCTTGGGATGGTTCCACAGCAGCTGATTACATGAGTGCACTGGAAGGTCTGAACTCCTGTAGCTAGACCCTTTTCAGCATTCACACAAGTCCATTTTGCCCTTGCTCTGGTTAGTGCTGCTGTATCACACCACAAAACTAACACATGTCCTTCAAGATAGCTGGCAGCCTCAAACAACATTTGGAGGAAGGAACGCTGTGTTAATTTAAAGAGAAGGCCCCACCAGAGGTAAGAATATTGGAAAAAAGATAAGCCAATTGCCTGAGTAAAAACACTCTCCTAGTCCTATTGAGAAGAGAGTAGATCTCACCCCTGTCAAGGGAAGTAAAGACATAATGGTGTTCCCATATTACATAGACTGAATTCTGCCTTGTTAAGGAATCAGAAGCCACTGAAGTTACAGATACAAGAAAACCAAATACAAGATACAAGAAAACTACATGTATTTAGTGTGCACTACTGTGCTCAAGCCTGAACACTGGAGAGGGAACAGCTAGGGAAGTGCCCACTGTGCAGAGCTGAACCACATTTGGAACTCTGTACTCTACTGCCAGGGTGTTGCTAACACTCTTACACGTTGAATTACAGTAGAAAAAGTAATACTGACAAGAGTCAGTGGTGCTGTCAAGTGACGAAAAGGTTAAGAAACTGTTACCCTGAGATTGAAAAGGACACCAGTCCATCTTATAGTCAGATGCACAAAAACCATGAAAGCCTGATTTACCAAAACATAAGGTAATTTTAAAACATATAATTTAGAATTAAGATAATGCAATGAAGCTTTCAAATAGCTGTTGTAACTATTGCCACCCATATACCCCAAAGGGTCTCCTGCCAAGCTGAAGAGAATAAATGCCAAGAAATCCATTAGGGCACCAAGCTTCCTCAAGGAATTTTCCAAAAGTCACATCTGACAGAAAAGACAAACTGCTGCAGGTAAGCTGCAACAAGCAAAGGTGAGGTGTGCCTTCTTAGGGCTAGAAATAAGTTACCTTTGAGACAGCTTAGCAGGGATAACAGCAGTTAATATCTCAACAAAGTATCCATCTTTTCTTTGAGTAAGGCTCCTCTGTACCTAGAAGCGATTCTTCATTTTATCGTCTGCCACTGATTAGAAAATATCCTGTTCACTACAGAACAATCTAGAAGCTGGTTTCACAAAACATGAAACTTCTCAGTCAACCTGAACAAGAACCTAGGGATCCTATCTCAAAAGCAGCAAGCGAGGGAGCCTGCAGAGTTTTTGCTCAGCAAGTAAGGAGTTACTTAAGTTGGAAAATCTGCTGAAGTTAAAGCTAAGTAACCTATCATGCAGGACAGCCTTGGACTAGCAAACAAATTCAGATCCTTAGAGACTGTGTCAACACTCTTAAAGAAGCTACCAAGCAAACACAATGTTAAGGGCAGCATGTGGTAAAACCATGTTTTGGAAGTCACACATAAAAGTCACTGTATTTTGTGAAAACTAATTTATACTCTGTCACAGTCCATGCAGCTAGCAATGCCAAAACCGAGTAAAACAGTACAACACCATATTACTCACTGGCTGGAATTTGTTATCCAAGTTTCTCTCAACTATCCCTACATTGGTAGCAAGGTTTGTAATTCCCCTTCAGACTAGAGCTGTGCAATAGAAACATGTGAATTATGCGTCAGTAACCCTGAAGTGGCATCACACTACCTTGTCAAGCTCATTTTTCCTTCCCCAAATCTCAGACTCTTCCATTAGTTACTCACTAATACTAAATCCATGTCTGACTCTAAACTTAGGTTTTCAGAAGTGTTTTCACTGTTGTGTTTCTGTTTCAGTAAGGCAAAAAACCTGCAGGTGCTCTAGGAATCAAAGAGCACGAGCAGCTCTGTTGGGCTTGGCACACAACCCAACTGACCCATTGTGCTCAACAACAGACAAGCACCATCTTCCTCCGCGTTTCAAAAAGCAGCAGCTAGATTTGATGGAGGGTACTTAATTCCCTGCAGTCCTCCTTCCCTGTATTACCTAAATCGTTTTTCATTCCAGAGGCACACTTGATATTAGTGAGGAAATTCATCATTAAACACTTCATGCTGACACATGAAATATGCAGCTTGGTGCTTGCTGCTCAGAGTGAATGGAAAACCGAAACAGTAAGTGAGGCGTGGTGAGGTATTCAGGAGGAATAAAAAATTTCTTTTGTCCCAAAGTCAAGGCATTGCCAAACAAGCTTTCACATGACCCACCCATGC
Organism: Nestor notabilis; assembly: GCF_000696875.1. Lineage (NCBI taxonomy): Eukaryota > Metazoa > Chordata > Aves > Psittaciformes > Psittacidae > Nestor > Nestor notabilis. The sequence goes on along the minus strand of NW_009921370.1, from coordinate 1,246 downwards.
TAATCCTTCAGCCTCCCGTGAGCATTACCTTATCCTCACTCAGATGACTAAAAGGTTACAGATGAGCTAAAAACTCAGCTCCTATCTTATCATTATCTCCTAATTCTTCTCCCCTCACTAAAGCCCAAGCCCTGGCACTCTGGCAGACAATGGCAGAGGTGATTCGTACTCCAAGAAGGGGCCTCTATTTGCACCACAAAGTTTATCCCTGAGACCGTAAGGTTATGTAGAAACATCCGGCTACTAGATACTGGTGCAAAGTCCCAGTTGCCAGTAAATAGTTTCTCTGTAGCAAAATAAACTAGTCTGCTGCTTCAGCTGCAGAAATTTAACATATTTAACATGCCAGAAAGTGACAAACCTAACACAATGAATTATGGTTGTAACCACTAATTAAGCAGGTGAAAAACTACCACAGTCCTAAAACATATTAGCTGTGCTACCACTTAAAAACTATGCAGGCTAATTAGAAGGCAAACAAAAACAACTCTTCATTTAAGCCATAACTATATTAAGCAAGCTAAACACAGAATTCTCACTGCAACACCAGTTCAATGCCATGTGAGCTGCCAATCCTAAAAATCCAGTGTGATAGCGTTGTAAGCCACCATGCTCACTAGACTGGCTCACAAGGGCTGGATATTTGAGCTGCTCAGTGCCCCTTGTGACTGACACCTTTCGGGCTCAGTGAAACTGAAGTACCATCAACAATGATAAAGATATTTACTACCAAAGAACAGCTGAAAGAGTCTCAAAGACTGTCAAATCTCCAAAATGACGGCAGATAACCATTCTCAACTGCTGCTTTACTTGGGCAGTATTTTTGCTGCCCGCTGAAGAAGTTTCCTTTGCTGCCAGAGCCACATTTCAGAAACTTGATAGTGTCGCGTGATGTGGCTTTCAAAGCAAGAAACCTGAAGCAACAGAGTTATCAGTAAACAGGCAAGACACACTTCCTCACCAGTCAGTCTTGCTGCACTAACTAACCTTCTCATCAAGGCACTAAAATCTCTCTATCCCAGTGACATTTCAGATTTCACTCATGGTATGGCAGGATGAAAGACATTAAGTAAAGGGAGCATTACATGCTTTATAGGAAAGGGCTACTTCCTAGCAATGACATCAGTAGTTCCTGCGTCTCCATGCCTCGTGGGAGGTAAAGGCGTGATTTCAGGATCTTCCCGGAGCTCTGTCCCTAGATCCAGTGCAGATGCTCCACGAGTGTTCCCGGGCACCACGCGGTTCT
>NW_009921369.1:0-3682 GCF_000696875.1 Nestor notabilis | reverse complement strand
ACAGAAACTCTAGAGGACAAAGGGGAAAGAAAAGTTTGTGTCCTGGAAGAAAGAACTCATCTCAGACCTCTTGGAGGGAAAAAGCATTTCAAATTGCAATGAAGTCAAAACGTTCCATCCAGCCCTTGATAAATTTCTTTATATACAGATAGAAAGTTCACAGGCAGGGCCCAAGAGTTCTGCTCTTTTGTAATTTTTATGTCAATACAATTTCTCTCTCACATGCATTCAAATTATGTATGCTCTCAAAATACATAAAGGTAGCATCCAGCACAGTGCTGCTTTACACAAAAAAATCTGGACCCTCACCTCACCTTGAATCACCACATACGTGATTCGATATGTTTCAGTACTGACTTATAATTCTCTCCAATTGTTTGTATAAATGATAGTCTTTCACTGCAGAGGACAAATAGAGTCACTACTCTATTTATTTTTTATTTTTGAAGAATTTTATTTTTAGAGAAAAAGTGCTGAATTACCACTTTTGTGGTTTTCTACCCTCAAGGCTTTTTGAGGAATGCATATAGCCCATTCCTGTAACATTTAACTGCTACTGGGAGCTCTTTCATTACACAGATAGAAAGAAAAATGAAGCAAATCAGAAAACAAATGTTGAGTGCTCCTGTGCTCACTCTAAATTCTCCTTTGGAGCACAGCCTCATCTGATTGCAAGATCCTTAGGACTCACAGATAAGTGGTACAACCTGACAGAGGTATGCAGCATCATTGCACTAACAAGATGAGAAACCACGGTTCTAGCACTGATATCTCTGTGACAGGGCATTTTCCAGAATTCCTGTGCTGATAAGCATTTAATCATACAGAAGCTTCCATAAATAGGCAGCTAGACCAAGCTAGAGAAGAAAAGATGTGACACACACTGACAAATACGTTTTGGGGTACAAGTCTTACAACACAGTCATCAGAAAGTCCAAGGCAAAATGGTATTTTATTAAGGTAAATCACATAGCATGAAGCAAGGCTAAGCAAGGTTATTAATCCTTTTCATCTCACACGAAATAAAAAACGTCTGCTGCATACAGTTTAAAGGAAGGTCAGACAAGTGTGAACCTTAGCCATGGAATTCTCACTAAAACTGCTGCTCTTACAAAAGGCTCTTTTCTACAGATACGCAACAAAGCACCTGTCTGTGTTCAAGAGTCCTCAAACTAAAAGCACAGTAACAGATTCGAAACCATGTATGCTAGAAAGCTATAAATCAAAACACTGGAGTATGATTTTGCTAAAAGTGAGAGTTGGTTTTTTTTTTTTTTCCTATAATCAAAGTTCTTTAGATCTGTGCCCTTCATGACTACCAATAAACAGCTGAGATATATTTGTAGTTGCAGGTAAATCTCAATCCAAGGGAAATAAAGGACCTTTTTTACCTGCAGTAAACTTTATTATGGAATTTCCTATGTTATCACTGATTTATGTCAGGATAGCACAGGATCCCTGCAGCAGAAAGTCTCCCAGGGATTCACAGTTGCTGGGTGCAACTTCTTAGTTTAACATGACTGAACATTGTCTTCAATCCCCTGCCTGGTGATCTTTTAAGGCAGCAGGATGCTGACAAGACCTGAGCACTCAGAACATCTGTAGCACTCCAGGAAACTTAGGTATTGCCAGTCTCCTTTTACTTCTCATCATCCTCATTAGAAGAGAGTTAAAAGGTGACAATAAACATGCTTGCAGACAGCCTAGCATATGCCCACTTGATACAGAGCATTTACTGACATCTCTTCATAGAATGAATCTAATCTAACAGTAGGTCACTAAATTGTTCTAAGATGTCATTCAGTCTGAAAATTCAAAACCTGATTTCGCATTATAGAAGTTGTATTAACAAACTGAGTTTATGGATTAATCTAATCTGGGTGTTTTGCTTCCAGTCTACTCTGAGAACATTAGCATTCCCAGCTAAATTCTACTATTTACAGCTAGGATATTGCACTTAACTCACAGTGGGTTCTTTGCAAATTAGTAATCTTAGTTTTTGCAAGATGGAATTTATTTTATAAATACACTTCATCATCTGAAGGGCTAAATATTTTTAAAATTCTACCATTCAGATGGTTAAAGAAGCATACTTGAGCAGCATATTTCTTGAGAAATAGTTTTGAATGTATCAGTGAAAAAGTACTTAGGCTGAATTCAATCCATATGAAAAATCATGATAGGTATACAGCTTTCTTAGTAAGCTCACCATGTGTCCACTGAGGAAGGCTGTACTACATACATATATGCTGGTTCACTCAGACGAAAAACAGATTTTCTAAGAGATCAGCTGCTGTGTAGAGATCATAGCAGGTTGACATCTTTTTCAAGAGAGCACAGCACACAAAGTACTCCCTGTGCTCCTCCCGAAGAGAGGCGCTGCTTGGAGAAATCTAGCCCTAAGGGAAGGGAGGGGGTGGAGGGTTGATCCTTTTCCCTTATGCTCTGAAAATGTAATGTAATTGCACAAGGACAGGCATAACACACACAAAAATATCTTTTTATTAGTCCTATTAGTATATATGATACCATTTCGTAAAAGAGACAGCAATCTCTAAGCATAAAAATGTGTATGTGTATACTGAGTTATGTAAAGACATTATTTCTGCGTGCTTTTCAATGAAAATTTTAGTTAGGATTTGTACTGCTTAGTTATAAACTCCATTTATTTATTTACCAAACTAAACACAGTGTGGAAAATAACAGTTACATATTGCTAGGCTACACAGTCAAGGAGAAGGTTTGAGTTCCAGAAAACATAATAAAGAACTAAATTCAGTACGCCATATACAATTGCCTCGAGGTTAGAAGCAGGGCAGGAACAGCTGGACCAATTAGTATTAAGGTTACGGATCTGCGTAGGAGAGGCTGTAAAGCTAGAATTATTATTGGATTAGTCTTTTATTTTGGACAAAATTTACTTGGCTAGCTACCCAGAGAATCAGGTTGGTATCACTGGGCCAGGTTTATTACTTGAAATAATACCAAGCTATGAACAGGTATCAGGAAAGCAAGGGCTAAAGACCTAGGACAATGCTTAATGCTAGCAATGATAAATGAAAATTCCTGTGTATAGGAATCTGAAGTATGCTTAATCTAGACTCATTGCTTCAGCTGGACATCTTCCAGAGAACAATATTCCAAAATGTAACTCTAATTCCAGTTCCAACCTGAGTAAGAGATGCAGTTTTCTTCCAACTGATACATTTATGGTGAAAGCACAAGTTAATGATTTATAATTTAAATGGGAAGAGTGAATCACATGGCCAGGGATCTATTCAGGGACAAGGGGGAAAGAATCTTTAGCACTAGGTCTTCGAAAGAGTTTCATAGCATTACTGCAGAATCATAGAAGGGTTTGGGTTGAAAAGAACCTTAGGATTATTGTCATGGTTAAAGCCCAGCCAGTAACTCAAAACCACGCAGCTGCTTGCACACTCCCTGCCTTTATTTCCCCTCACTCCCGGAGGGATGGGGAGAATCAGAGGAATGTAACTCCCATGGGTTGAGATAAGAGCAGTTCAGTAACTACGGTATAATACAAACCACTACTGCTACCAATAATAATAACAATGATAAGGGAAATAACAAGGGGAGAGGACACAACCGCTCACCACCCGCTGACCAATACCCAGCCTGACCCGAGCAGGAATCTCGGCCTTCCAGGTAACTCCCCCCAGTT
>NW_009921368.1:102854-112643 GCF_000696875.1 Nestor notabilis | reverse complement strand
AAAATAAAAGTAAAAAGACCACATCTGAAAAATTGAAGGATGACTGGACACCATTCATTTTTCAAGGCATAGTTAACTTTTGCTTTTTCCTTAGTATTTGTTGCCATTTAAAATTAAGTTAATTGTAGGTCATTTCCATTTTTTTGATGACTATTTCATCATAGCACAGAAGCAGTAAATACAGCTCACCTTCTGGCTTTGCACAGTAGAAAAGCAGATCAGGGGAGCTGTTAGAAGGAGTGATTATTTTCCAGCACACTCTTTTTAAAATGCCAGGTGAAAACAGCTGGGATTGTTTCGAGGGAAGGGAGGGGTCAAGAGTGTTTCTAAGGTGACCATTTCAGTAGAATTGAGGCTGGTAAGCAGCAAAAGTCATCCTAGCTCTCAACTGCAGCCTCCCCTCCAGCCTGATGAAGGCTTGTTTGTCAGTTCATCTAATAGTTACCACTTGCTACTCTTAAAGCAGATATTCAGGGACCTAGAATACTGAATACAGGAAAACTGGAAGTATGACCATCTCTCTATGTACAAATGTTTTTTTAGCAGCAGCTGCTGCCCTTGAAGCCATTTCTCCTGACAGGTCTGCTCCAACCCTATGACTTTATAAATACCTGAACTAATCACTTCTGCTTTCCTACACAGGTGCACCTGGTGTCCACAGAGCAGCAGAACTTCCTTCACAGCTTGAGCTCTCCCTCTCCAACACCACCAGACTTCATGCTGCCTGTTCTTCAGGCCAGTTCACTCCTCAGTATGGCATGGGGTCACACTGCAGCCCCTTTACAGCCATGAGGCTGGCAGGACCCTTCTCTCAGGGTAAACGAAGCTGGAATCCTTAGGGAAGTATCCACCTGGTCACCTCCACCAGCCCCATCTGTTTTGCCTGGGTAGGAACTATCTCACCAGTTCCACAGCTAGTGGGGGAGATCATTCATGACATTCACTGGCACTCAGTCTCCACAGGTAACAACCTAAAAATACATGGTTTATTTCCCCATAAGGAAAAGAGAAAAGCCTCAGAGAAGTACACCATAATTATCTTACAAGAATTAGTACAGTAGGTGTCTATATTCACAAAGCAAAGCTATTGTCAGAAGTAGAAATCTGTGCATAGCAGTAACATGCTGTTCTTTAAGGATGCGTGACTCCTGCTAATACTGAAGTTATTCATACATGTTGTTTGGACATAGACTGGATTCACCTTGTGAACTATATGCCACCTGATACTGCCTTTTACAACTCAAAGCAACCTCCCATTCACTATCTAAATCCTTCTTATACTATGACAAACAAAAAATAAGGTTTCTCTACATCTATACAGTTCAGAATAAGGACAAAATAAATGCTTTTTTCTTCACAACTTTTACAACAGCTGTAGATTCTTTTTGTTCAATATCTCTGGGAAACAGCTGTTATTAATGCTATCTCAAACAAAGCCATGTCACATCAGATACTCCAAAGACTACTACACAGGTTTCTCAAAAGTGATTGAAAGATAGAAAATTAAAATCTTTCTAGCCTACAACAACCCAAAAGCGGTAGCTCATTCTAAACTGTAGGCATTTTTATACCTCCAAGAGTCTGAAAAAGCAGCAGGCACCTCTTACGAATCTTTGTTTTGGTAACTGTTTAATATTGCTATGATTGTCTCAGAGAAGACCATGAGAATGGCATACAACCTGCGAACAGAATTTAAGAATAGTGTAACCTAGAAAACTCAGATTTTACTTTAAGAATATATAGAAAACTTGTCCCCTCAGAAATTTTTTTTTAAAAAAAAAAAAAAGCTAAAAAAACACCTGGAAAGTAAAATCTTCTTTACTATGTAAACATTAAAATTGTAAATAGCTTTTCAAATGACATTAGTAACTTATTATTTCACATCTGTACAGAGATGTATTTTAACATCTCATCGCGTGTTTCAGTGAACTTGTCTCATAAAATACATTCCACATTCCTTCAGGAGCCAATTCCCTGCAACTACACTTAAGTTTGCTACATAATATTAATACATAAAAGTTTAAGTGTTCCACCTAAAGAAAGCAAGTATCATTCACATTTTATCATAAGGAAAATGTTGCGTCACTACAGTAGTGCTGTGGCTTCATTATGGCCTCTCTCCAACTACCTGAAAGGAAGATGGAGCCAGGAGGTGGCTGGTCTCTTCACCCAAAGAACAAGAGTAAACAGCCTCGAGCCAGGGGAGGTTTAGATTGGATATTAGGAAAAATTTCTTTACTGAAAGGGTGGTCAGGTATCAGAACAGGCTTCCCAGGGAAGCAGTGGAGTCATCGTCCCTGGAAGTGTTCAAAAAACATGTAGCCCTTAGTGACGCGGTTTAGTGGTGATTCTGAGGTGGACAGTTCGGCTTGATGATCTTAAAGGTCTTTTCCAACCTAGCTGATTCTATGATTGTATGACAAGACAGTTGCAGAGAACAGAATAAAATCTAGACTCAAACAGTAGATTTTACCATTTCTCAGTATTCATATTGCAGTTAGCTTCCACTCACCCACTCCCACTTAAGATTTCAGTCTCATAGAAGAACCACTTCTTCACAGACATCCAGTCAACTGATTTTGCCATTACCACAAAGAAATGAGAAGCCTTTCTTTCTCACAGCATTTTTGCTACATGAGCATTGGCTCAAACAAAAATATTAAATGAGAGCTCCTCCAAATTCAAGTTCCATGCCTAAGAGCCAAGCGTAATTTTATTATGATAGAAAATATACAAAATCAATTACCTTTCCATATTGAAAATGCAAACAATGTGCATTTAGAGAGGCAAATGGGAAAAAATTATCATCTTTATTATATAAGTATCTTTTAGACAAAAGAAGCTTTCCAGTTCAAAAGGCTTTATAAACTTTCTTATACAAAGCTTGAGGTTCAAACACAAATATGAAGACAGGAAGGATAAGTTCCTTCAAGGATAAGTTTTGTTCAAAACAAAAGTAATTTAAATGACTAATATCATTTGTGGGACTGAATTAAAAAGAACCCAATCTAAGAGGTTAACAGAGGAGGAAATATGACAAACTCAATAATAAAAGTAATACTTTTTAGGTAGTCTCAATAACAAACTAATTTTTAACATACAAGCTGATGGTCAAACTCGAGAGGCATCATGGATGTACAAAGGCAGTACGAAGGCAGAACTAAAGTTGATAACCACGAGATGGCCTCAAGCCAACCTGACTAGCCCCTTATTCCTAAATAAACCAGTAGTGATGCTGTGCACCAGACAGAAATGAACAGTGCAGCTAGGCAGAAATGAAGAGAAATGGGGTTAAGTAAAAAGACAAAGAACAGTAAAGCCATAAGAAGATTTGCTTTAAAGTATTATCAAGACTGATTATATCTATATGAGCAGATAGTGATGTCCAAATGGAGCAGACCTCCAGAGGAAAACATCTAATACCAAGGACCTAATGTCTAACATTAGATGCATTTTGGAGGATTTTCATAACTATTTGATGTAATTTGTTTCTATAGACTGAATGCTCAGCAGCAGCTGTACCTCTGAAGAACATCCTCCAGTTCATTAGAAAAGAATCCAGACTCTGCAGAGCAAAATGCAATTCAATAAATGTGGAAGAGCAGAAGAGGTACTTCAAAAGCACAAGCCTTATGCAGCCTAAAATGGCAATGCAGGCACATCCTAAAAGTCAGAGAGACAAAAAGAACACTATTCCTCTGGACTAGAAAAGACTAAGGTTCTAAATTAAGGGTTTGGCAATGGAAGCAAAGTATAAACAACAGAGTGTGATGACAGCCAGAAGTGAAACTGCAAATACTGAAATGAAGATTTTCTTAAGGCTGCTTCCCCTTCTTTTAATCTGGTTTGAAAGAGAAGTCTTACATAACTGTTTAATACATAAAGCCATTCAAGAAGTAGTATGACGGTAAAACAAGACTTCATCATGCAGAAGTGCTGTACAGTTTGTAATTTAATGCCTGTTTTCATCTGTTACAAACAAATTTGGAAATTGGTATTTTTTTTTTTTAAAGGGGCATTTTAGTCACTGATTTTCATGTTCTGGATGAAATTATGAAGTTCAGTATGATAGAATCTATACAAAATAAATGGCATTAAGATACTAATTAGCAGTTTCTTAAGCTACACCTGACACACACAGAATCTATGACATTATTAGGAAAATTTTAAGATCTGTGGAAACCAAATTTTATTTCTTTTTTTCTTCCTTACATGAACAGTAAAAACCAAAGACTGGTAGGATTTTACCCATAAGAAACTAGTAGGATACAGGCTTAAACTCTATTTCTTTAATAAAGAGGATTATTACCCTTGCTTTTTTTGGTTAGATGATTGTATCTGGTGAATCAGTGTTCACAAGTCTAAGACTATATGAACTAGTATTTACAACAGAAATGAGAAAGCTAGGGCAGTGAAGGAAACATGTCAGGATTAGTGAACAGATCATGTTCTTGAGGGCTATCACAAGAAATTGGTAACATGATTATTGGAGCCCAGGCAAGACCAGGACCAAGCTGAATCCAGTAAAACTCCTAGCAGAACAGCTAAGTAAGCATTTTACAGACTCCATTCAGTGCTGATATGGCTGTATCCTGTCATATAATATCTAAACTCTTCTCCATCTTCTATTCATTGGTGTGTCCTGAGCAGCTGGAATTTGACAGTGATGACAGTGCCTTCTCTTAGCCAACTTTTTCAAAATCACTTCCCCAGTCTTTATGAAGAATATGGTAATTTGCTCACACTTCCATGGAGGAAAGGTAATATTTAAATGCAAGGCAGTATAAGCAAACAATTAAAAGAAGTGGAACAGCACTGACCGCTCACTTCCACACCTGCCCAAATGTATCTTCACAATCCTCTGCATTAGAGCAGAGATCACTGAAGTGATCCACAATGCACTACCTAGTATTCTTTTAATAACAACCTTCAGAAGTAGTCGGAGTATCACCGTCCATATGGAATTTTTCTGATGCCTGTTTTACCTTTTTTTATAATGGCCTACTTACTTTGTATCTCCTTTGTATCAGGGTAATATTCAACATTTCAGCTCTTTCACTGAGTCAACTATACAGTCAATCTGACAGCTGAATTACATACGGCACTGCTGTCAGTCTCAGAGATAAAAATGTCTTTCTCCCAGAGCCAACAATCTCAAGCCATTTAGCACCAAACTTACACAACAATAAGCAGAAGTAGCACCACACATCTACCTCCCAAACACCCCTACTAGCAATTACTATCTGTTTTTCTTTTCTTGCAAGCTTTCAGATGGACAGATCTATCTAAATTTTAGTGTAACAGAAGAGGGAGGTCAGCCTAAAAATCAGCACACTTGCATTCTCCATCTCACTTTCATACCACTTTGCATAAAGCTAATGGCTCATTATAATTAAACTTCATCCTCAGAAAAAACTCTTCATAATACAAAGCATGCCAATTTAAAAAGTTATAAATGTTTCCAGGAAAGCTATATATATGTGAACACCGCCACCCTAGGCAGTTGGACAGGTCATGCATAGGTGGATTAAAAAGAAAGGCCAGGGAATGGGTCAGATGCAGAGGAAGAGCTGGTCACTTCATTTATTTACCTAATCTGCTTGGCTATTGCTGGCCAAGTTTGCTCTTGGAACAATTAATTTATCAATCTGTACTCCTCTCTGCTATAACATATTTTCCCCTTGCCAAGAAAAAACGTGTCCATTATCAGCCAGGTCCCTGTCCTCCCAGGCAGCTTGTGCAGCTGTATAATTACACTTCTTCCCTTGACAACTTGCATGATTGTTTTCCTAACAGTATATTACTTCGTTAGTACTTTCCAATATACGTTATTTTTAAACTGTCACTTTTGCCCAACTCATCCCAATTCGCACTCGTCTGTTTATCATAACAATCATTAATAACTGTCACTCCACGCCATCAATTTAACGAACTCACTCCCTCATTAGCATGTTCTAGCATTTGTTCCGTAGAAAGGCTGATTATTTTCTACAACAGGCCAAGCCAATTACTTTAGTGAAATGGAATCACATTAATCAAAACTTAACAAGGTGGCAAATTTAAAGATATCAGATTGCAAAAGACAGCATAACTAATATGTCAATGTCAGAGATACTACGTAGGTATGCAGCAGCTGTACTAAATATATCTCTTCACGAAGGGCACATGAATTTTGACATTTCATATGATCTGACAACTACCAAAGTGATATTAGAAGGCTGGAGGCTGGGCTGAGCTGCTCCTGATGACTTCTGTAGATTCTGGCAAGGGCAACAAAGAAAGGCAGAGAGGGAGGAGAAAAAGGAAATGGTGACCACATATGTCCACAATGCCTGGTAGATGGCACTTTATCATGTCCCTCTATGCCAAGACATTTTCTTTTACACTTTAAATGATGATGCTCATCAATTATAACCTGACAGCTGCATAAGAACCAGCTGTAAACATGCAATGTCCAGCAGTGTGAAAACATGCTGACACAACAAATACATATTAGTTTTTACCTTCTAGTTTACGCAGAGAGGATGGAACATGCAGCACCATTTTCCTTTTAAAGAGAAAGGTCAAACTTTTATTTGTCCCTGTTACTTCTTAAGAAGCTTCTACGTAAGTCAAAGAGCCTGCATCCAAATCTTCACACAATCTGTAAGTTCCACCATTTCTAAATACACTAGGGTTTATGCTACAGCCAATGGTGTGCACTCACCATTAGTCCTTACCAATGGACAGGAAATTACAGCCTTATTAAACACATCTTTTGTTTTCCATACAAATAGTAGCAAATACTTGTGGCTCATTTAAAAAAAAAAAAATAAAAAAATTAAAAGGGGGGCAAAATATCCCACAGCTTACAACTTCCTTACAACTTCTGTTGTATAATATTATTAGGCTTCGTTATATCATACAGTTCAAGAAATTGCACAGTGACTCATTTTTTACAACTTAAATAGCTATTTGCTTCAGTTGCCAGGTTGAACATGATAAATGTATATGATACAAAAGAACAAAGAGAAAGGCCAGTTCTCATAAACCTACAACATTAGTCAATGTATTAACCCATTCCTTTCTAATTGTTGTCATTTCAGTGTTTGTCATGAACAAGTTTGTTCAGTTCAACCTCTGTTCTATTAAACATCTGGATTTTCATTAGCTCTAAATAGCCAGAACTTTCAAAAGTTACCATTAAGCCATCACCAAATCTAACATCAGAGGAAAGCAAGACTAAAAATGGACCTCAAATGATCAAAGATCACCTCATCCATCCCACACTTGTAGATATAATCACTTTTAAGCAGATTGCAGTCAAGATTAAAAATAAACAAAAAAGAATCTTTCAGACAAGTTGCATTCATTTGCCCATTCCCATGTTTACAGCGTTTATTGTGTGAAAATTTCCCCTTAGGTTCAGCCTATATTCCTTCTGCTACAATGTGAGCATCATTTCTTATTCTTCCTTTGATGAATCTGCAGAACAGTTAACTAAGAAAAGGCAGTGGTCATTTTTCACGTATTTGCTTATATATACCTTTTCCTCCCAATACATAAACCTATTCAAACTTATTTTTTTTCCATTTCACTTATAACAGTCAAAAATGCCGTTTTGATTTCAAAGATAGTACCATAATGCAGATACTAAAGTAATCAGGATTTTTGCCAAAATGTGAAATTAACTCACTAACACACTTAGCCTGCTTAGAAATACTTGTCCCATATGATATCAACTGGTATTTATTGGTTCATTATTTCTAATTAAACTCAAACGACACATTAATATGTATTATACCTTTATCTGAGAGGCATCATAACCTAAGATTTAACTGTACAATGAATTTATCAAGAAAAATAAGCATGAGAGACAAGAAGAGCAGATGGTTTTGAGGGGCACTTTACTGATACACTCTCCGCAAATGATGAAACCTTCTTTTAATTGGTATTTTTATGATTATAGGAAAGTGAATAAACTCAATAAAAACCAGAAACTAAAACACTATCTCGTTACACAATTGAGAAGACATCAACAGATTTACTACAGCTCTCATTACAGATTTTCTTAATCCAAGGCAACCTATACCTATAGCATTACTAATCTCAAAGGACTTCAGCAGGTCCCGACCAAAATACTTCGTCCACCACCAAAGTTCTAACAAGTACCACACTTAACACTGTAAGACACCATTACCTAATAGTTTCAGATTATTACCTAATAGAAAAGGTCATAATGTATTTTATAGCTAGCCAAACTCTGAAGAAAATTTGGCTTTGATAAAATGCAGTTACTCTGCCTGAAGCATCCATGCCTCTAGAGCAGAAGGACCTGACATGTTAAGTAGGGGGAGGATTTTCAAAAGCCCAGATGAAAACACCTTTATCCGTACTCTAACACTGCTAACAATTCCCATCCTCTGAACAAAGTGTAGTGTGCAGCAGTAATTGCACCACATGAAATACCAACCTGAGAGAACACTGAACCCTCTGGGCCAGACTTTTCAAGGATTTTGGTGCCTAACTCCCATGGACATTGACTGAGAATGCATTTCAATCTGCGTTAGGGCAGATAATCTTCCCCACGTATTCAATATTTAGGTACCAAGACTAGATGGTGTTCCTACATTTTCACTATGCCCAGGTAGAAGAGAAACCTGTATTGCTGGAACAATGTATCTAAGTGCCTGTACTAAGCCTTTATATTAACCAAGTAACTAATTTCTATTTCAGTTGTTTTTATAGACAACCTATAGCACACAGACACTAAAGAAACAACGTGATTCACCAAACCACTCTTTGCCAAACAGCTGAAGCAGAAGCAGACCTGAGGTCACAGCAATAATAATCACCATGATGATAAAAAAGTGCATTGCCCCCTTTTCTCCACCATTCAATACAGAACTTTTTTTAAAAATACTACTCTAAGGTTTGAAATGTGTTAAACCAACAGTCTACATTAAAATAATGGATAGATGTCTCCAATCATTATCAGTAACTACTGCAGTTGAAGTGTATTTTAATAATTTGGTTATTGCTTAGAAGACACCCTCCAAGGCAATACATTTGTATAGTTTTTCCTCTTGGCTATCTTATTCTTTCATATCAATTAATTTCCAAAGATGACAACTTGAGCTAGGCTTTGTAATGGTTCTCACTTTGTATGAATAAATTATGCATAACAACATAGCTGCCTCTGTTCACAACCATTCAAGACAGCATATATATTCTCATCTGAGGTATAATAATTTGGAATTTACCTGCTAAGTATAAAAGTAAATAACAAAGTTCTCTAGTACAGATTATGCTAAAAGCTCCATTGTCATCCATTCCTGTGCATCAGTTAGTTAGAAATGCAGCATTAACAGACACTTGTCTTTTTGAAACCTTACACTTTGAACTGCTGCCACGAAACATGTGGTGTACCTATTAAATGAGCATCATGAGTATGAACATTACAGCAATTGAAGTAAAATTAAATTTCTGTATTCTGAATGATCCAGTTCTTTTAAGATACATGGAAAAATTTAGCTCCTGCCTTTTCACTGTGTGCTGCATGGTCTGTCTAAAATTAATCCCACAAGAGGTTTTTTTATTTCCTATTCTGCCTATCTTTCATCTTCACCCCAGACTAAGCAGATGGATGTGAATTCAAAGTTTTCTGATCTTTAGCACAAGTTATGGAGGGTTATCTTTGGCTGTATATCTTTCTGCTGGCAGCACTCCCTTGGTGATGAAGGATTAACCACCACAGCTGTCTCTTCCTAGAATGATGCAGTGCAGTGCTCCTCAACACGACAGCATCAC
>NW_009921368.1:100927-102823 GCF_000696875.1 Nestor notabilis | reverse complement strand
GGTCCGCTCGTCCAGTGCAGCCGCGCAGGACAAAGCCAATCAACATCAGATGCCACCAAGATGGACCTACTGCTTGGCCCTGGAGTCTTTCACCCTCGCACACCTATTAATCAACATCATCCAGCCCAATCCTAACGCTCACTTCTTTCAAACCACAGTTAAACTAAGCCAGGTTTTATAACAACAGACTGAGAGAAACAGAAATCTACCCAGATATAAAGTATGCATAAGCAGAACTATAGAGCAAATTCAAATCAAGTCTGAAACCTCCTTACTTACAAAGCGAATGTGTTTGTTGTGTTTTAAAGCATAACTACCTGGATTTCTACTTTTTGCATATTGAAATTCGCTAATAAGAAAAACTGCCTCTTATCTTTCAATGCCTCCAAAGTCTTAAGAGGGAATAACTACAGCATCTTGAGCTTGATGTTTTTATTAGAAATTGTGCTATCCCACAAACACAGAATGCACATAGCTAAAAGTTCCTTCATCTCAAACAAACAATTCTGCAGACGCATATTATCTTGCCAAGATTTATTTTCTCTAACCTATTGTATGCAGAATATTTAGTATTCTCCCTTACTCTCCCCAGTTTCAGAGCAATTATAACATAGCTGCTTCCTTTATTTCCCAGCCCCCTTTTTAAAACTAGCAAGTTCTCAACAGCAAATGCAATAAAACAGTAAATTATTGCTAGAGTTTACTAAACAAATGCAACCTAGTTAAATTTAGAAAAATCTTCACTTTTGCTTACATTTGCAATTTTACTGCTGAACTACTGGTATTTCTTACTTATGCAACATTAAAATGTATAAGAAATCCTCTTGTGTGCTATATGCAGCAACTACTCTTGATTTATAATACCCAATTTAGAAAAAAACCCACAACTAAACCTGATTTAAATCACAGATTACTCTGTAAAACACAAGCAAGGAACTATTCCAAATCCTAAATGTAATTTAAACATATTTATATTTTACAGTGATATATTTTCCCCCATTCCTTGTCTTACTACTGTAAACTTTCTGTAATTATATAAGCAATTTCCCTGAGGTCACAACATTGATCACAGTTATATATTGCTCAAGTATTAGAAAACATAACTTGCAATAAAATATTGCTGGACATCACTACATAATTTTACACAAAGAACTGCAAAACTGAAGTTCAAGAGTGCTGAATTTGGCAATGGGGTCTTTTCAATAGATTATTCATTTCCTCCTCACTCCACTATTAACTGATTATTGTTGAAATATCAACAAAAACATTAAGTTCCCACATCAAGAAACATGCAGGAGAACAGAGTACGGGTGGAGAGCATATGAAACAGTTTAAATGGGAAGCCAAAGCATGCAATCCCTTTAGATTATTCCTTTCCTTCATTGAAACATTATTATATCAGTCACCCCAGAAAGTGTCACAGTGGTATAATACACTCGAAGGGCTCACAGTAGAAAAACCCCACAGGAGTGCAGCTCAATTTTTAGTGTTTCTGGTTGAGCAAGAGTTCTCACACACTTAATGAGAAGAGAGTTCACAGCTCTCAATGCACTATGCAAATAGATGTTATTTAGGAGCAGTTAGTGTCGGCATGTTGCACAGCTGAGCTGGCGCACCAGTCACTGAACACTAGTTAACAAATGCAAGGCTCCCCTTCGGGAAGTTGTTTATAAAAAAGGGAAATGAAGAATTGAAGATAAAGAGGATGTTTTAGTTCAGTGTGCAAAAGCAGTAGTAATAAAAGGCTGAAAAGCAGCCATTCACCACGTATATTATACAAACACAGCAAACTGCAACTGTGAGCGTTTGATACTGATCTCCAGTAGGTTTGAGCCAGTTTGGTTCGCTACCTATACGGGGAGTTCCCAGAGAGCATTCAAAGTCACCCAAAGATAC